>NC_061065.1:6011207-6016207 GCF_021917145.1 Hypomesus transpacificus | reverse complement strand
GTCTCTAAACACCAGACAGAACTGTAAACCATCTCCTTTCTCTTCCGTCTCTGCTCAGCAACAACAGTAGCAGAGGGCAGCCTAGCCTGCTTGGGCTCAGGAGTTTACCTAATTATCTAGCATTAAGTCCAAATGGATGGCTTCCCCTGCTCTCTCATCCTACTCCACATGGCAGCAATAAGGATAAGCCGCAGTCTTACAACCCATTAGGCTGCACACACTGCAAACACGCGTCACCCAGCCCAGGGACACAGGGTGAGGCTGCAGAAGCAGGGATCCACACAGGCCTCAATCACAACACCACTAGACGTGTGTCTGTCAACACTGGTCAGAGGTGGGGCCAGGGACGGGGCAGAAGCAGGGGCCGGGGGAGGGGGAGGGGCCGGAGCAGGAGCCGGGGTCAGGGGTGGACTGTGTTGGACTGTGGGGTGAAAGGAATGTCCAAAGGGTTATTGTTATGAAAATGTTGGGTGGACACACAAGCAGAGGACCAGACAGACAGACAGACAGACAGACAGACAGACAGATAACACCCCTGGGTTTTATTTAGCGCTTCAGTTCAGTGCTGACCCGATAAAAGATGAACTGGTACTTTACAGTGTTTGTTTATGATGGTTAGAGCTGTCGGCTTGTCTCAGCACACTCCAAGAGCTCTGAACAACGGCAGTGCTGATGGTAACGCTGGCAATTTCCCTGTTTTTTCACAGGTCACTGCCAGAGGATTCGCCCCATTGTTGCAGTTTGCCTACACTGCTAAGCTGTTACTCAGCAGAGAAAACATCCAGGAGGTCATCCGCTGCGCCCAGTTCCTGCGCATGCACAACCTGGAAGACTCGTGTTTCCGATTCCTGGAGGCCCAGCTCCGCAGCGAGGAGGACGGCCTGCTGCTGTACCGCAAGGTGGCAGCGGACGTCAACCACTCGGAGGACGAGAGCATGCAGTCGGAGACCGCCAAGGCCAAGTCCCCCAGGCCGCGTCGCCGCGGAGACTCCCTGGCCTCTCTGCGGCGCCCGGAGGAGGAGCGGGTAGCGGCCGACTTCGACAGGCACGCTGCCTCCGACCACCCTCACTGCCCCAAATACAGGAAGTACCAGTGGGCCTGCAACAAGCACAATAACGACACCTCACACACCAGTACCTCAGGTTTCCCAAGCACATTAAAAGAAGGCAGCGGTGTTGGCAGCGGTGCGGTGCGAGGGCAGAGCGGCCCGCCTGCAGCCCAGATCAAAGTGGAGCCCCGGGCAGAGGACGAAGCCATCTCGCTGTGCCTGTCTGGAGACGAGCGGGACAGCCAGGACAAGGACAATGTGACGGCCATGGAGATGGACAGCCCCGTGCTGGCAGAGCGAGCCAGGAACAACAGGTCCCCGTCCTGCCTGCGCGCCTTCTTCAAGAAAGGAGGGGAGCCGCCGGTCCTGCCTGACGCGTCACAGCGGCTGTTTGCTAGCAGACTTGCCTGTCCACAAGACAAAGGAACCACTCAGGGAGATCATAAAGACTTCAGGCCTTTCTCTGGGGAGCAGGCCCTGCCTGTTCCTTCCCCTAAAGAAGTGGACGGCTTCCCCGCCGGGCTGTCCCTCAAGTCCGCCTCCTGCGACGGAGTCTGCAAACAGGAAGTGGAGCTGGACCGCCGGAGCGTCATCTTCTCCTCAGGGGCGTGTGACCGTCTGGGAACACCGGCGCATTCCTACCCCGGAGGGAACTCCCTGGAGATGGAGCTCTCTGAGCACCCTCCAAAGGACCTGTGGGCCGGGGCCAGTCAGTCCCTCCCCAGCTCCCAGACTTACTCGCCCAGCAGCACTCCGGCTGAAGCCCCTATCCCCTGCCGGGCCAGGCCCAACACCAGCTGCCCCGTGCCCATCAAGGTGTGTCCCCGCTCGCCGCCGTCTGAGACGCGGACTCGCACCTCCTCCTCCTGCTCCTCCTACTCGTACGCGGAGGACGGGAGCGGAGGCTCGCCCTGCAGCCTGCCCCAGTTTGAGTTCTCCTCCTCGCCCAGCTCCAACGTGACGCGTTGCATCATCGCCGACCCACCGGAGCCTGGCGGTGTGGGGGGCGACGCCCTCTTCAGCCAGGCGCGCCCCAAGATCAAGTGCGAGCAGTCGTACGGCACCAACTCCAGCGACGAGTCTGGGTCCTTCTCCGAGGGAGACAGTGAGTCCTGTCATGTGCAGGAGCAGGGGCCAGAGGTGAGTACGCCCTCCTCTCCTGACAAACAATCAATCCATCTTTATGTAGCACATTTAAAAAACAACCGAGGTTGACCAAAATATATGAAACACAACAATCAAGACATGCAACAACAATAAGGAATACATTTACAGAAACAAAAGAAAGAAGAAATGTTCCACACAAGGCAGATCATCTGTCACCACACGTCACCTTGGTTAATCTGTTCCCTGTGACCCAGCACTCCAGGTGTGCATTAGCGCTCATTAGATCATCTCATTCTTGAAGCAAGAGTGTTTCGCTAAAAGATTTACTCCATCACCAAAGGGCACAGATGTGCTTTGATATTATTAATCTGCTTTATGCACTGCTGGATGTCTGTGTAATGAGACTGTGTATGTGGGAGTCGAAACGCGCCGCTACAGACTGAGCGCACATATTGGAGGGGGCGGCGGCAGCATTGAGCGCTGTGATTGGTTGATCCCGTGTGCTGGGAGGGGTGTGGTTGTAAGACAAGCTGTGATGAAGGCAGGGTTAGGATCCTCTGAGGGCGTCTATGGCCTCTAAATCTCTCGCCCCCCCGTGGCGCTAGCTCTCCCTTCATCAAGATTAGCCATGCTAACAAGCACTTTTCATCCACACCCAGATCTCATATGCATGTGTTAATTGTCAGAGCACCAAGGTATCAAGCAGACCTGTGACATCTGATTAGCCGGCGTGCTAGGGTGAAGCTGGGCTCAGAACACAGCCTGTGTGCGGTGAGCGATGTGGCCAGAAAGGTTGTGTGTGTGTGGGGGGGGGGGGGGGGGGGGGGGGTGAGTAGGAGAGCGTAGCAGGAGAGGGAGGAGGGGGGGGGGGGGGAGCGTAGCAGGAGAGGGAGATGGGGGGGGGGGAGGAGTAGGAGAGCATAGCAGGAGAGGGAGGAGGGGGGGGGGGAGTAGGAGAGCGTAGCAGGAGAGGGAGGAGGGGGGGGGGAGTAGGAGAGCGTAGCAGGAGAGGGAGGAGGGGGGGGCCTGGCTGTCCGGGGGAGGATGAGGAGCTGTGCTGACAGGGATGAATGGCAAATCCTCTAATCATCCTTTAATCCACCTGGGCAGACGTCCTCCAGACTGCAGTCACACTGGGGCAGACTGCAGTAACACTGGGGCAGACTGCAGTAACACTGGGGCAGACTGCAGTAACACTGGGGCAGACTGCAGTAACGCTGGGGCAGACTGCAGTCACACTGGGGCAGACTGCAGTAACACTGGGGCAGACTGCAGTCACACTGGGGCGGTGGTGGCTGTTGTTGTTGGCCTGGTTGTTTTGATTTCCGAGGTGAAAATCGACTTTGATAGCGAAAATGTAGGATGTAACCTTGGCTACAGCGAAGATCATTAGTAAGACAGTTGAATAGCGAGGGGCATGCTGTAATCAGAGTCATGTCTCCAGCACTCAGTCAGCGTCGATGCATTGCGTCGGCAACATTTAGCCTTTGTTGCAGGCAGACTTATTTCCGATGTGCCTGAAGGAGAGGTATCTCAGCTTCTGAGACCTTGAAGTGCACAGGGAGCTCAGAGAGAGACCGAGCCAGAGAGAGAGAGAGACCGAGCCAGAGAGAGAGAGAGACCGAGCCAGAGAGAGAGAGAGAGAGATCAGAGAGGGAGGAGAGGGTGAAACTGGTGCGTTGCCATGGCGATGGGATCCACAGAGCGAGTCTCGGGGCTTCAGCCGGGACTGGAGCGACATGACAGGACTGAGCCTCCGACTGTGGAAGGAATCCACAAACGAGCGAGTCCCACCAGTCCCACCAGCCCCACCAGCCCCACCAGCCCCACCAGTCCCACCAGCCCCAAGCCCCACCAGCTCCACCAGCCCCACCAGCCCCACCAGCCCCACCAGCTCCACCAGCCCCACCAGCCCCACCAGCCCCACCAGTCCCACCAGCCCCACCAGTCCCACCAGCCCCACCAGCCCCACCAGCCCCACCAGCCCCACTAGCCCCACCAGCCCCGACAGTCGTGTGTAATTATGACCCTGCTAGCGCGGCCCACACCCTCAGACTCTAGATTTATGGCCCTTTTGAAGCAGTGCTGAATGCACCACTGTAAATTACATAGAATTGATTTACCGGGTAGAGCTGCCAACGACAAGCTGCCCAAAAATGACCTGGAGACATTTCCGTGTCTTTTCCTCTCCCCCGTAGTGTGAGTCAGACGGACTCTCTCCAGTACGCGGGGCGCTCCGTTACCACTGACGACGTCCCCTGGCAGATCCCCGTTGACCCTCAGACTTCTCGTCCAGCCCTCCACTTAATATCATCCGCTGGTGATAAGATTTATTGTGGATGAATTAGTGTGGGCCGGCTCTCAGAAGCTGTTCACTTTATGGTCTTCCTGGACCAGGGCGAAGCTCTTATGTAATCACCCAGACCCAGCCCTCCCTGACTGGGTCTTATCTGCAACCAGAAAAGTGACCTCTTTCTTCCTGGGGCGCTCCTTTCCCCTTTCCCCCCGGCGAGTTGGCTGTCCAAACCCCCAGTGTGTCCAGGGAGAAGGCTTTGCCATGCGTTGGTGTGTGTTTGCAGAGCAAACGGCAGCCCCCACAGAGGTCGAGCAGCGCTGGTAAAAATAGCACCAGTCCAGAGCTGGAAACAATGAATCCTGACGAGGAAGGAAGTTGTTAAACTGGGGGGCTAGTCTGACCGAAGTCATTCAAGGTAGTCCGAGTCACATGAGGTCTCTGCCTGCTTTCAGCTCCGTGGTTATGAGGTGTTGTTGCACACAGTCCAGTGACATCTGGAATTACAGGAACAGCCTTCACACAAAGCCAAACTAGAGGCCTACTAGGGG
>NC_061065.1:5811371-6010707 GCF_021917145.1 Hypomesus transpacificus | reverse complement strand
ACTAGGGGGCGGTGTTTTACAGACACGATTTGACAGTTTTCTTGTGTCGTTCTACGTTGCGATTTGACCCTGTAACCACAGGCCAGGTCAACAGTGCTGTGTGCTCTGTCCTGCAGGGCAGCAGGCAGGGCAGCAGGCAGGGCAGCAGGCAGGGCAGCAGGCAGGGCAGGATCCCTGTCCTTAGACGTGGAGTGGTGGGGGCCGGGCCGGCTGTGCAGAGGAAGGGTTCCCACTGACAAAGGAGGATTTAAGAGCTGAGAGCTTGTTATCAGAACACAATCTCAGTGCGGCATCTCAGAACTGTTTCCACACTCATCCATCTCTTCTGACTATATCTGTTTTAACCTCTCCCTCTCTCTGTCTCTCTCTCTGTCCCTCTCTCTGTCTCTCTCTCTGTCTCTCTCTCTCTCTGTCCCTCTCTCTCTCTCTCTGTCTCTCTCTCTGTCCCTCTCTCTCGCTCTCTCTCTGTCTCTCTCTCTCTGTCCCTCTCTCTGTCTCTCTCTCTGTCCCTCTCTCTCTCTGTCTCTCTCTCTCTGTCCCTCTCTCTGTCTCTCTCTCTGTCCCTCTCTCTGTCTGTCTCTCTCTCTGTCCCTCTCTCTCTCTCTGTCTCTCTCTCTGTCCCCCTCTCTCTCTGTCCCTCTCTCTGTCTCTCTCTCTGTCCCTCTCTCTCTCTGTCTCTCTCTCTCTCCAGCTCTTGGTGTAGGCATCAAGATCAGTCTAGCATATCATCTGGTCACAGTAGTGCAAATATTGATCCTAGAGTGGTGAGTGATGGGGATGTGCTGTACTGTTGCTCTGATGCTGTACATCCACGTGTGCCTATCGCACTCAACAGCAAACGTGTTCAATCTCACACACAGAGAACGAGCCTGAACTGGGATTTTGGTCGCTCTACTACAGAATCTCTAGATACTCTGCACTGATGTGACACATTTGTAGAAAGAATCCATCTGTTAGGCATCAGCCTGTATGGTCACAACTCCAGGAACCGGGGCCTTAGAGCTATTGTGCTGCTAAACTATTGGCATGGACGGCTCATTTTAAGAGCTTTAATGAGAGCTAATTGATGTCTAACATTAATCTCATTAGAACAATGTAGTAGCTATATTTCATGTGACAGTATTACAATTTTATACACATTCTTAGAAACAGTTAACATCTCTATAGAGTGTATAGTAGCAGACGCTATGCCAGCCTAAAGGCCAGATGGGGTAATAATACATACTCATCATCCCTCAAGACCTTACATCCTGTGGTACTACACACGCACACACACACACACACACACACACACCTTTTCTTTCAAGTCCTAAGGCCATCTCCCAAAGGTTACTCTAGCATGTTTATGTACGAGAGAAAAGGCTATAACTAATGAGCTCGTTCAGGATGACATCTGCCCCAGGATCTATAGAGCAAACCATTTGATACTTTACAATCTCATTAGACACCACATGCGATTCATCATCGGGCTTATCACTGAAAAGGGAGCATATCAAATGGACACAGACGACAGTATGTATCGTGCTTTATCTCTATTTTATCAGATTAGATTCAGGGATGGATACTGCGGCAGCTAAAACAGCAGCAGTAGTAAAGGCAATAAGGTTTGTTGAGGGCGGGGGTTGTCGATTAGAGGAAATTGCACCACCTTTTAAAGGACATTGTTGAGAAGACGTACAGTATTTACCACCGATTGGCTTGTGTCAGTCGTTAGTGTCAATATAATGAAGTAGGAGCATGGCTGGGAAGGGCTGGTTCTCCAGGGGTCAGCAGGGGTCAGCAGGGGTCAGCAGGGGTCAGAACCCTGCAGGTGAGCACTGCAGGTCAGAGTAACCCCTACCCCACTGCCTCCTGGAATGGCCTGGGACTGGGGGCCTCTGGAGGCAGTTGGAGGCCTCTGGAGGCAGCCAGCTGCCTCGCCTCTGCTCACATGCGGCTCAAAGGCTCAGGCAGCCCAGGTAACAGATGAGCCCTACTTTTCACTCTGGACCCATTTACAGTATAATGACCCGAGAGAGAGAGAGAGAGAGAGAGAGAGAGAGAGAGAGAGAGAGAGAGAGAGAAAGAGAGAGAGAGAGAGAGAGAGCGAGAGAGCGAGAGAGACCGAGAGAGACCGAAAGAGAGAGAGAGAGGTAAAGAGAGGGAGAGAGAGAGGGAGTGAGGGAGTGAGTGAGTGAGCGCAGTGGGAGGGGGAAGGAGAGGAAACAGTTGGGTCTGAAATGTATGGTTGCCGTGGTAGCGTACTCTGTCATCCCAGCCTTCGTACTGGACTAGCTCTCCTGGCGGCGTGGCTAAATATAGACCCCCACGCCCCCAGTCTCACCGTGAACACCAGATGAAGGAGAGAAAAGGAAACGTCACAAGGTCACTGTCGAGATAGTGGCTTGTCCTCCACCTCCCCCCACCCCTTTTCCTTTTTGTCTTCCAGCCAGAACACAGAGACCCCCCCTACTGCTCAGCACCTGGCCTGTTCACCCTCCTATGTATCACGGGGCCGTCTCCTGGCTCTCAGAGATCACACAGGGAGTCGTCTGCTGTTGCAGCCTTCCCCTCAGCCGTGTTCCACCCGCTCATCTTCACAGCTCAATCTGAAGCTAGCCAGGCCTGGCCAGAGAGAAGAGCCTGCAGGGCCAGTTTGGCCTTGAAAGCTCTAGCCATCATTAATTCATGTGTCTGCATGCAGATGCAGCCACAAGATGAGAAGTAAGTTCCGCTCGACGTCTCTGGAGGGGCTGAGGTTGTAATGAGGAAACTGCAGCACGGCGTCGGCTCTCACTCTCTCTGGCAGGAGGTCACGTGGAGGTGTGCTCTTCAGTGGAGGGTCATTTCGATTGTATCATGAATAGGCACCTTGATTTGTCCCCAGGAGTGCTACACTTACCCTAGGTCCTGTCTCCCACACGCCCTGCTGGGCTAGTGAAGACAGGGTGGGGAGACTGCATCCAGCATCTCTACTGGAGGTGTTCCAGTTGCTCCGTCTGGTGTCGACACAGGGGCTCAGAGTCTCCAGAGAGCACCTGGCTCTGGTTCAGTAGCCGTGCAGGTAGCGGGAAAGCATCTCTTCCCTCTCTCCTCTCTCCTCCTTTCCCTCCTCCGTTTGACTTTGTTCTTCATGAGAGGCAGCCAAGGGGAGAGAGCCGCTTCTCTGCTCCTGCCAAGTCCCTCGCCTGTCTTCCTCTGGCTCTTTGTTCAGCATCCTCTATACCTCCCTATTTCTCTGTCTCCTTTTCTCTCTCCTTCTCTCTGTCTCTCTCTCTCTCCTTTTCTCTCTCCTTCTCTCTCTCTCTCTCTCTCTCTCTCTGTCTCTCTCTCTCTCTCTCTCTCTGTCTCTCTCTCTGTCTCTCTATCTCTCTCTTGCCCTTGAGCAGTGGATCTCTGGTGTATGCAGATACCGGTGGGGTATCAGCCTGTGATGTGGCTATCAGAAGGTTTGCCAGAACCTGGGGGAACACAAACCAAGCTGTGGATGCGTTTGTGAACTGAAAGAAAATGTGCCTCTCAAATATCAGAACTACATCCACAATGTGCATTTCAGTGATTGCTCTTTTTACCAGTCCTTGTAGAGTATCTCAGGTTTATACTATGTAGATGTTCTTTCCTCCATAAAGGCCTCTGACACTGTGTCACTGCCTAGATCCCCTCAATCTGTCACCTTGGCGTCACTCCAGACATTCTGAGCCAGATGGAGAGACACTTGCCTTGCCTTGGATCACCTCGTCTCTCCCACATCAGAATACGTATGGAGCGACAAGCTAAATATTTTGGAGGGAGAGCACTTCAGGGCCAGTTCTTTCACAACTCGTGTGTTTATGGGTCAGAAAGTGCTCCTTTATCGCCATCTTGTGGCGAAAGGTGAACATACACCATGTTTACACTGCTCCACCTCTGAAAGAGTTGTTTGTTAAATAATGGAATTTGGAATTTCAATTGATTGTAATGATAGAATTTGGAATTTCAATTGATGGTAGTTATCATAAAAAATATATTAATACTGCGATAGTAACAGTATATTTGATGTTTGTGTTATTTCCAGGTGAAGCTCCCTTTCCCCGTAGATCAAATCACAAATCTTCCACGGAACGACTTCCAAATGATGGTAAAAATGCACAAACTGACCTCTGAGCAGCTGGAATTCATCCACGACGTCCGGCGTCGAAGTAAGAACCGCATCGCCGCCCAGCGCTGCCGCAAGAGGAAGCTCGACTGCATCCTCAACCTGGAGGTCGAGATTCGAAAACTGGTGAGTGAGATTACCGCAGTCACGTCTTCTATCCCGTCATATTTCTAAGTGCAGCTGGTGTAGATCGGCTCACTCCTCAGCTATGTATAGACACCACCCATGCTAGCCATTTGCTAGCCTTTCGTTGGCGTAGCTGGTAGTGGTCGTGCGCTTGAGGAGTCAGAGGTGGCGGGTTCGATCCCAGGTGCGGGCGAACATCGACCAGAAGTAGCTCTGACGGTGGCACGGCCACGTCTGTTAGACAAACACACACTCTGTCTAGAAGCTCACTCTTTCAACATTATTCATGTTCACTCAAAAAAAAACATGAATTAAGAACAGAGTTCTCTTTTGACAAAGACATTACCAGATGTTGACTGTGTAGTAAACATCACCTTGTGACAAAAGTGTACGTTAAATTAAATATGATCATCAGTATCATGTGTCAACACTTCCCCTCCAGCCCATTAGCTTGTAGTGACCAGATGCCAAACAGCAGTGTTGTGGAGGTTGGTGTTTGGGGCAGAGCACTCTGAAACCAGCCCCTCTCCACAGACTGCTGTCTCTCCTCCCACCTTCCTACCCACACGTTTCCATGGCAGCTCTGGAGGTTGTCTGTCACATGCTCGTTCCAGTATGGGGGTGGAGTGGCGAGTCTTTGATGTGCTGTGTCAGCATAGGAAATGTTACACACCCCACGAAAACTGACAAGACTCCTCGAAATGTCATCCAGCCTTCTGAATATAATAGAAGGATGTCAAGTGTTCCATTTTTAACCGTTCAATTGGAATCAACATGGATGTGCCTCTCTGAAGCCATCATCAAAGATATATTTATAAGTGCCTAATGTCTGTGTGTGTGTGTGTGCCTGTGTTTGTGTGTGTGTCTGTGTGTGTGTGTCTGTGTGTGTGTGTGTGTGTGTCTGTGTGTGCGTGTGTAATTGTTTGTGTGTGTGTCTGTGTGTGTGTGTGTCTGTCTGTGTGTGTGTGTGTACAGGTCTGTGAGAAGGAGAAGCTGCTGACAGAGAGGAACCAGCTGAAGGCGTGTATGGGTGAGCTGTGGGAGAACTTCTCCTGTCTGTCCCAGGAGGTGTGCAGAGATGTGCAGCTGAGCCCAGAACAGGTGCAGTCGCTGCACCACTACTGCCCAGTCCTGCGGCCCGGCAACAACACAACCAACAACAACGCCTCTCACTCACCAGCCGCCACCAGCATTGACCTCACAACCCACTCGGGCGCCCCCACCCCGGAGCCCAGCTTCCAGAAGTCTCCCGGCCCAGAGAGCGAGGCAGACTCGGCCATGGGGAACGGCGCGGATGAGCCAGGAACTGATGTGGAGGGCCAGGACCCAGGCCAGCTCACGGAGTCAGGCCTCTCTTTGGAACAGTCCAATCAGACGGTCACGGTAGACTTCTGCCAGGAAATGACAGATAAATGTACGACCGACGAACAGCCGAGAAAGGACTGTTCTTAGTATCTTTCGGTTCGTTTTTATTTTTTATTATTTAATTCTAGTCGTATTCTTCTAACAAACCCTCTCTCGGGTTGTTGAGACGGTCAGCCTCTGCCAGTGTTCTTTGAACGCAAATTTTTGTTTGTATTTATGTGTTCTGTTGTCTTTTGAAAAGTCGACACTACAGTTGTCTTAACAGCAGCAATACTATTCTCCGGGTATTCTCCTTATACCATGACAGAGTGGGACCGTCTAACCAATCACGTCAGTTCAATGGTGCTACACTCGCCCTGGCAGCAACCTCTACAGTGGCAGCACTGTGTCTTCATGTATTACAGTCTCCTCACAACAGTGATGGGCAAAGATCACACCTCAATATCAAACCTCAATGGACCTAACTGCAACTCTCTATCTGTCTTCTGTCTCTCTGACTACTTTTAATATCTTAACCTCTATCTTTATCTCTTTTTCTGTCTTTTTCACTCTCATAGACTCATAAATACACACCAACGTTCTGTCCCACTTTGTCTACCTCTCCTCTCTCTTACTCTTTCTCTCACTCTCTCTAACTTTCTCTCCCTCTTTCTCCCCCTCTCTCTAACTCTCTCTTGGTGGCCCTTGTCACAGCAATTCAAACTCAGGAAATCTTCTGAATGTTCAACTTGATTCATGAGAATGAGAATACAGCGTATGTACATGAGAGATTTATGAAGCAGACAGACTGTACATGTTCATATGCAAAAACGTCTTCTGTGTCTTTCGTTTGTGTCTCTGTACAGCAGACTTTGTGTACACACAGTACCTAAACATTCCTCCTTTGCCTTCCTCAGCACTGAAAGAAAGAGAAGAAGAAATATTTCCCAGGTGGTTAAATAGCTATGTTCCCACAGGTCAGCAATACCATTGTATTTGGATGTTGTAATGGTAATTTTCAAGTGCTTGCTTGGCAGAATGATAATGTACATAGTTTGGCGCATGGTGACTGTCGCAGTAATATTGTAATTTTTGTTTTTTTCTCACTGGGCTTGTATCATGCACCTTTTTGCTAAGGGAAACATTTGCTTTGCTGTTTCCTGTCTAAAGGAAAATTCCCCATAAGAGTGGGTGTTCTTCAACTCAGGAAATCAGCTTAATACACACCACACACACACACGCACACAGACACACACAGCCAGGTGCATTGAAAACACACACATTCATTTTAGAGCCCCTTGCGTGAAAATGTTATGTTTATGATGATGGCAGTGTAAAGAACATGACTGGTGGCTCAAGCCACATCCACTCAAACTTTGACACCTCTTTAAATGTGAAAAGAGTCTCGGCTTGTGTTTAAAAAAAAAAAAAAAAAAAAAAAAAAAAAAGGATACTTTTTTTTCTTATCAGTATTGAAAGATGCTACATGCCCGATGGTGAAACTCCTTCTGAATCCTATGAATATCTCCAGTGTTGTGTTTTCAAGTCAGGGAGTGTGGACACCTTCTCAAGCTATGGGTCATTAATTCAGCTAGTTTCTTGGACAAAAGAAATTGATTGATTTGACTACAGAGATGCTTTCTCCTAATAATTTGACTCTGTTCTGGCACTTTGTCTGCAGCACCAGGCTCTCCCAGCTGGCTGGCTCTTCATTTAGAGACACTATCAGAACCAAGGGAGGCTGATCATGGAGCACTTAAATTGGCACTTAATAAACATCCTTAAATATGTGTTTATTGACACACAGTAAATATCTCAATGAAGAATGCAAATAAAATAAACAGGTCTAGTAACAAAGAAAGGAGGTGAATGTTATACTATGAGTGTTCACATCTTATATTTCTATTTCTTTAAAAATTGAATAAGCTGATTCAAAATTCAGTTCATGTGAAAGCAGTGTAATGTTGTTAAACTGATGGCAATAGTCAGAAATAGCAACTTTTGCTCTAATTGTACATTTGTTGAAAACATCCTTCTGTGATGTGCTTGCATGTTGCCTGTATAACTTACATAGTTATTCTGTCTAGCTTATGTTTGCCTCTATAGTCCTCAGCAAAACAATATTGTTTTTTGATGAACAAGATTAGCATTTTCTTGTTAAAAACAAATCCTTGATCTTACCTGTTCAACTGAGATACTTAAAAGTAACACTTCTAAAAAACAAAACCATTATTTATGATGCGGCGTAAAGTACATAAAAATATAAAGCTTTATTTATAATACTTTCAGGTCAAAGTCAAATTAAATTCAGACTGTGGAAAGAGTTAACATTGGATGACATGGATAGACCCTTAAAATAATTAATGTCCCCAACTTTTATCAGCTACAGGCTTTCCTAAAAGCTTGTCAGGATGAAATTCTGATCCTCAAGATCAGTGATGAGACTCGAGCAGTTTAGGTTGTGTTGCTTAAGTGTGTCTTTGTTTCAGTGTGTTTGCTAGTGTGTTTGCTAGACTGATTATTTTACAAGTTTCCATAAGATTTTAATAAGATTAAACTAGGCTCTCACACGTCAACAAACAGACACACACAATTCTTGACCAGTAATGTGTGAGTGTTAGTGTTGTGGTGACTTTTTGTAATTCGTTTTTGTGAAGTTATTTTTCCACTCCAGTCTTTTCTCATTCATATGCTAGTAGGAAAGGGGAACAGTATTTACCATCCTAAACGTTTTATCAGGTAAAACAGGAAACTAAAGATGAATGGGCTGAACAGGACATATGCAATTCCTAAACTATTGATGGATTTTTACTTACTTGTTTTTGAAGTAATGTGGGAAGCATGAGGTTCCACAGAAAAAGCACACTCCTATTAAGGCTTCAGTTGATAAATATCTTTCTGACGGCAGGGGGAAATGTATTTAGATTCATGAAGTTTATCATCCTCCATCAAAGCTATAATATTAGGTATCACTTGATATCTGTTTTCAATGTCCTTATAATGCTACTATAAATTACTATTGATGTTGTTCTTTGGATAGCAATGAGTACATAGCTTATTTCTGGTTTGTAGGCCTACAGTATGTAACATTTCGAATTCTTCCTAATTGTTTTGTTATACCTAGAGACCCTAAATTCATATAGGTGACACAGAAGAAGGTTTGGTGTGCAAGCTCACCCTCATATTGGCAAACAGTCAAGTCCAGATCTATCAGCCTTTTATCCTGAGAGTGCTCCAGTATGCCTGCTTCACGAGCAGTTGAACGTAGCAGTCACCTCCATGGACAGCCGAAGCATTTCAGGCCATGTAAGCTTCTGTTAGCATCTCGTCGTCAGGTTTAAGTGATTGAGGCTGTCGTTTTCACAGTTGCTCTTGTATATTGTGTCAGGGTGCCAAGCATTTAAATCCTTAACCTGAATCTGGCTTTTGTGCTTTCAGCTCATTTGTTTTTGCTCTTCTCTTCTGTTTATTTTGGGTGTCTGAAAATATAGCTCTATGTCCCACAATATGATTTTAAATCACTTAAGCTGATGTTTACTGTTGTAAACATGAATAAGCTTTCCAAAATATAGATCAAGGCCAGCAATAGAGAGTTATACAGTTAAATGATCTTGAGGGTAATGATTTGGAAATATTGTTTTGGGAGAAGCCAGACAATAGTAATTAGCTCTTTTTGTATCTGTAGGTTTTTCTTAGTTTCACACAATCAAATGCCATGTCATGTAATCTGAATTTGTCAACTATGGGCTTTGGTCATTGTGATTAATGGGGTTTTGCTGAATAATGGTTTTGCAAAGCTTTTGCTGCAAAATGATGAGAAATAACCCTCTTTTCTTTAAGGCTTTTGTTGTCTTTTTGATCCTTTTTGTTGCTGCTTCTCTGAATCAAACACTGGCTCATCAACTCCAAAGGTTGTTCTTTGAAAATATGAACAAAACTTGCCTTTTTCACATTGCTCAACTTTATAATATAATGCTATCCTGATTGAATGCACAGTCTGAGATCATTATAAGAGTTTAAAAAAAAAAAGAAAGAAAAAAACACAAAAAAACTAAATATGTTTACAAAAACGTGTCACATTTCATGTGTCTATTAAATTTGCCATGTATATAGTGATTTCAAGGTTAAATTGGACAGATGGTAAGTGTTTTGTAAACAAACAAACAAACTATGCTTTTTTCCTCAACTTGTCTTTTCATCCAACTGGGATGTTTACACATTACATGGATACAAGTGCACCTCCGATATTTGCCTTAGAACTTGCAGAGGCCATAGTTCACATTCAAGTGAAGTGAGTGTATGCAGGGGCTTGTCCCCCTATCCAGTCAGCCATGCGGACCTTCTCACACTTATCTACCTGTGAAATCCTTCATACCTCTCATAACTGGTCAATGACTGTATCAGCAAACTGCATCAGGTGTTTTTCTACATGCTTTTTACACAGATTATATGGATTATTGTATTAGTAGAATTCGATGCATCATTTTTAATGTAATAGCTCTTAAGCTTGTAGTCACAGTTGTTTTTTCTCTCGTTTTTTCTAGATGACCGTTTTGTGTTAATATTGTCAATTTGAAATAGCTGTTATTAGCTTATTCTCTTCTCTTTTTAATTTTGAAATGCTACATGACCCATATGAATTAAAATGACTTAATAACCATTGTAAATACGGTATTGTGCATACCCCATTTTCATTCATTTCAATTGCTAGTGGTATATAAATGACATTTTTGTCTAGACACCATTTCTGTTTATGAAATAAAGAAACATATCATGCATTTCATTTTGTTATTCTTTTATGAAAGTATTTTCGATGCAAACAAGTGTTTAGTATGAATAAATCTCAAACTATTCCGTTTCACTTCATCCACCAACAAACCATTCAGTCAGGATAAATAATGAAGCTAAATACTTTTTTATAGAAAAAGGCATATAAAGTGGCCTAAAAACACTAGAAAGAAGCAAGATATTCCAAATCACCTTTAAAAACATTTTAAGGATCCAGGGATCCCTTTTTCCTCTCATATCAATTGTTACGATAAACAATATCATCATAATGTGAAGTCCTACGTCACAGAAGTTATTACCTATAAATAAACTGCTACTATTGGATTTGATCTCATTTTATGAGAATGCAGTTTCTCTGGGTATGGCACTAATGATAACCAACATATTGTTCTTGTTTTGTTTTTGTGCAGTTAAGTTTCTGCACTTTTGACCATTTTGGCATCACCCAAAATTGTAAAGATATAATTCATTCACCAACTCATCAATGAATTGGATGTGGCTACCTATTTTCTGTTTCACTCTTTGAGTAACATGTTGTTTTGAAGTGTGCAAAACTTTCTCCCAAAAAACAAGTGGCTTGCATATACCTAATATAAAAAAGTAGAATTATACAACAAGAAAAAAACAATGAGATCTGATACTGCAGATATTGCTTGCAAAGAAGTGACAAAGAAATCTAAATGTGCTCTTTTTGGTAAGTAAACACAAAAGGAAAATTGTACTGAAGCTGTCAATGCTCATCCACAATACTGTAGGTATGTCATTGTGAATACAATTTGGCAAATGAGAAAGGGGAGTGTGGCTTTGCGATAAGTGTATTGTATTCCTAAGTGCTTGGTCGTTCTGGTCCAGGCGTCGTTTCATTTTTTCATAATCGAAGACAGCTCCAGAATCATGCTCTGAAAGAGGGAATTATGCACAGTGAATATAAATTGAATCTTTGATTCAGAAATACGTGAAAAGAACCCTCCAATTTTCAAAAACCGGCGACTTACCATGGACATTCTCCGTCCGCTGGCCGGAGGTGGAGTCATAGGAGGACTCTCCCCCTGCGCTAGTCTCTTGGCCTCAGTGTCTGGGCTGCTCCCGGAGCCAGGGCTGTCGGGCGGACTGGCCAGCTTGCTCTCAGATAGCCCACGGGACATGAAACTGGCCTTCCTGGCTGTGGGGTAGTGGCCGCTATCCGGAGAGTCGCTCATGTCACTGTAGTCCTTGCAAGCGCTGACTCTGCTCTGTTTGCGCTGCGAGTTCCTCAGGGCTGCCGGTATCTCCATGTGGCTGTTCCTCAGAGAGGCCCGAGGCTGGGCTCCGCAGTGCTGTGGCTGTCCTGAACCCTTAGGGCCGTTGGAGTCATCGCTGCTGCATGAGTGGTTCCTGTTGTCCACGGTGTAGCGGCGTTCCACCGCCCCAAACTGCCGCAGAGAGTGGAGCTCTGCTTGGCTGGGAAGTCGCAGCTGCCGGGGCTGTGGGTCAGATCCGTTCTGGGTGTGAGGGGCGGCTGTGGGCATGTAGACGGGCACAGCATCCGACTGGCCACCAGGAACCACTGTGTAGGCAGTCTGGGTGAGCTGAACCATCCTCTGGGGTGAGGAGTTGGTAAGAACACAAACCTGCTGCACCATGGAGTTTTTCTTGGATCTGCATATGCTGTCTTCGTCTCCATATTTACTACTTCCATACACACTTTGTTTGATCTTCTTCACCCCGAGGTGAAATATCTCAAGGAGGTTTAAGAATAATGAAACACCAGAAATGACAAGCATGAAGACCATGAAAATGTTCTTTTCAGTTGGTCTCGACACAAAACAATCCACACTGTTTGGGCAAGGAAACCTCTCACATTTATACAGAGGATCAAGTCCTATACCGTACAGAACATATTGCCCAATTATAAAACCAACTTCCACCACTGATCTGGTCAAGATATGGAAAACATATGTGCGCAGCAAGGAGCCCCGAAGTGGAGCTTTCCTTACCCTCTTCTGCTCTTCCAGCTTCCTCAACTCTCTCTCGATCCTTTTGAGTTCCTCCTGAGCGCCTTCGATTCCCTCCAGCTCTGCTTTCAAAAAGGCTTTCTTTCTGTGCCTCTCTTTCTCAAGCGCCCTCAATCGGTAGAGTGCATGCCCCATGTATACCAGAGAAGGAGAAGACACAAAAATGATTTGTAAGACCCAGTACCGTATGAGAGAGATGGGGAAAGCCTGGTCATAGCAGACATTCGTGCACCCGGGCTGGTCTGTGTTGCACACAAACTCACTGCGTTCATCGTCCCAAACATCCTCGGCTGCCACACCAAGAACCAGCATCCGGAAAATGAAAAGAATGGTGAGCCAGATTTTTCCAACGATTGTTGAGTGAACATGTACCTCTTCTAAGATACTGCCAAGCAAATTCCAATCCCCCATCGTCTGTGTCTCATATCCAGATGCTGTAAGAATGATTAATCATGATTACTCATCACAAAACACATACATATATATATTTTGTTAAGCTATCCTTTGAATGGATTTCAATTTGAAATGATCTATTTCAGGTTGGAGATGTATGTTTGAATTCATCTAGGCAAGCATCATTCATTAACAATTTAACATCAGACTTACTTGTGAACTAGGGTCTGTTTCCCTTGCTTCAGCGTATTGCCATTATAAGTGAGACGATGCTCCACTTGTGGGGTCCAGTCTTATCCATTGAGGAGCCTGGAGAGAACGCTGTGTTCATGTCTGTTTTCAGAGTACTTCAAATCGGTTGCAAACTGGACTCATAGAATGCAAGGATCGACCCACCAAACGAATGGACAACAGCCCGAGGCTAGTTTTACCACACAATTGTTGACAGAAGGACATCATACAGGACATGTTACCAATAGTGCCAACCAGTTCATGGCCTAACTTAGAATGTCAATACATCCACTGTTTTCTATCTCCAAACAGATTGTCATTTACAATTGTGGTGACACCATCTTGTTGGGAATTTACAGGGAATGTCAAAGGAGAAGAACAGATTTCATAAAAATGACCTCTAATCAACTGGGCAACACATCGAGCCAGACAAACTGATCAATGAGCCATGTCCGATTTCATAAGGGAATATGCTATTTTAGGAACTGTGTTCTGTCTGCCAAACTACCAGACAACCCCCAAAATGGGTGGTCCTCAGTGGAACTTCGTCTGGAATCCTATCGAGTAACAGTCATGCCACCGCGGGTGAAGCATAGTTGAATGGAGTTAAAGGATAGCATTGGTGGACAAGTGTACCCTTTGGCAGTGACCTTAATTCCCTTTCTTCGCTGGCCCAGTTTGTGAATAGTGACGTGCCTGGAGCCAGTACAACCTTGAAACAGTACTACTCAGTGTGCTTTGAAATGTGCTGTTTTAGTGTTTACTGTTTTAGTTGACTTGCAGACTCTCTGTCACTGAGCATGTGCTGTTTTAGTGTTTACTGTTTTAGTTGACTTGCAGACTCTCTTGTCACTGAGCATTTCTATAGAAGAGGGGAAATGGCTTTTTCCATGTCTTTAAAGGGATTTAGCATTTAAAATGTTTCATAATAAAAGATGATCCCCATTATATATAAATAAACTTTATTTTCATTGACAAATGTACAATATTAACATTGTCTAATACTATGACATGTCACTCTCACTACATACCAAGACAAACCAGCAAACCTTGGCCAATTCTACTTGTATCATACCAATGACACACAATGTATAAGCATTCCTCACACAGGAAATATAATTTTCCCAGGTAATGACTCATATAAAAATAACATTTATAAAAGGCCCTCTCTGGTGTGCTGGCTAGATAAACTTGACTCAGAAAACTATTGAACATGAAACCCATTCACACATTAAACATTGTTGCACTAAAGGTGAACTTTAGTTCACCTTTAATAATGTTTAATGTATAACTAAAGAAATGAATTAAATGTAAGATCTAAATGTACTCACTGTAAAACTCTCAAAAAAAGATTCTGTACAACCTGCATAATTATACATGTAAAGTTGAGATATGGTATTGTTCAAAATAAAATAAGATACTGTATACAAAAGTGCAATAAATGAAACCAAAACATCTATATTGTGAAACACTGCATTCAATAATGTAAATCCTAGGTTTAATTATCTACAACTGTGTTGATATTGCTTCAAATGAATGAAAGTACCTGCTTAATGAATACATGTTTCAGATGTCCTTACAGATCAAAACAGTAACACTTCATTTCAACACTTTCAAATGACAGGTGCCGCATTCAGTCTCCTTTCCCACGGGAGAGTTGAGTACTGCAAAAACTCAAGTTACTTTTAAACATCTTCAGAAAGGTCAGCTTGCCATCTTTTCCTTCTTCTTAAAAAGCTTCATGAGTTGGCCAAATCTTTCAGCAATCTGCAAATGTAAAATAAGAATTGTGTCATTTAAGATGCTTTGACCCAAAGTGTTGATAATGTGTTGGTTTGGCTAATTTTATCGGGTTCCCATTATAAATGGTGAGGCATACTTGAGCTGGTGACTTATTCAGCTTGTCTGACAAGGCAGAGAACGCATCTGTTGAGGCCCTTTGCATTTTCAGTTCAAGGAGAATAGCTCTGTCTTCATTCCTGGGGGTAAAACAGACAGATTTAATGGATAGTTCATTTTACAGTACATGTACAGTATCTAAATGTTACTTTTTTTTCATCTTAGTAGCTAAAAACAATACAGGGAATCAATTACGGAATTGAGGGAAGTTCAAATAGTTTAAAAATATATATATATATCAAAATAATATAAATAGTTTTCCCTTTCATGACAAAATAGGCAAAAGACTAACTCACTTAGTCCACATCACCACAACTTGGCCCTTCTTCTTGATGATGTTCTTGGCAGACAGGCTGTTAGGTGATAACTGTACTGTGGGAGATGCAGCTTTGCTTTTCTCCTTCCTGGGCGTTCTGCTCCTCTTTTCCTTGGAATGTCTGAAAGCCTTCTCCTGCTTACTTCTTCCCAAATGAACCCCCTCTTTGACCCGTTTTGCCTTGGTTTCCACTTGAGCCTTCTTTCGTTTGGTACCAGTCTTTGGATCCTTCTGGTTGACATCTGGGAGTCTGCATGTTTTACTGAGAGGATCCTCAGTGTCTTCACCAGATGCTTGTGACTGAACCTCAAGCACTGCATTACCATTGACAGTTTCAGTGCTTGCGGGAAGGCTGGAGGAGCGGTCCTCTGAAGGTGGAGCCAGCTCTCCATCCACAGCAGGTGTGACAGGATCACAGCCTTCGCTAGACTGTCCTTCTCCTTTTGGCATTTTGGTCAGATTCTCCTCATCGCCTGGAGGTATGCAAGCCCTGGTGGCAGCTTGTCGGATCTTCACGATGAAATGGTCATTGGACTTCTCCATCACCACTGCCTGCATGGGCAGATGAGGTTTGAAGTGAAACAGAAGAGGAGCAGCTGCCTCTCTACTCCTGCCATCGCTGGATCCACAGCTGGAGTTGTCTGTATCGAGGGCAAGGTGGATGTCCTGCTCAGTAGCATCCTCCTCTTCCAAGAGGGCATCCTCACTGAAGTGTGCACTGATGACACTGTCCGGCACAGACATGGGCTCCCCGTTAACTGGGCGTAAGAAGCTGAGGTGGCTGTCAGACTTGAGAGGAGAAGGTATCGTGAGGGACACAGCCAGGTCTTCTGACAGGATGGAATAGGATCTCTGGGAAAACACACCGGACGATGGCCCAATCCGAGGGGGAACCTCTAGCATGCAGCTCTCATCAAACATAATTGGATTAACGGGAATGTGAAGTTTGCTGTTTGGAGAGGGAGATATTTTACGAGGTGAAATGGCCGACCACGTGGCAATAAGTTTGGAAGGCGAACACCCTTTGGTGGGGGTGGTGATGCTCAGGAGGTGCTCCCCAGTAGGAGCCTCCTTGCGAGGGGTACCGACCGGCCAGCCATGACAGTCCACAGCAGAGATATTGGTGTCCAGGAGATCAGAGCCATCTAAAAGACACTTGAATATATCTCCCATCTGTGTGTCCGTAACCAGGTTGAATGTTAAGCTGGACGCTTGCTGTTCTGTGAGGATTTGGAAGTCGGACTTGTCATGGAGTGAGTTGCTTCGAGATATGCGACGCACCAACGTAGACTCCTTTGCAGATGTTGAATGTGTATTTCGCTGAGGTAACATCTCTATGGCGTTTTTCATGGAAGGGTGAGCTGATGTGTTTGGAGATGTCTCTTCTTCATCTTTTTCAAAGGTCATTCTGATATTTTTACCTCTACTTCCAAGTCCCACCGTCATAGTTCTCTCTGTGTTGGATTCCTCCATCTTCTGCCTCACTCTAGGTCTTGAAATTGGAGTCACAGGTGATTTCAGCTGCCTCATTTTTGTCCTTGATGTTATGGTCATAGGTGACTTTTTCTGCTGTGATTTTGTCCTTGATGTTATGGTTACTGGTAACTTTGCCTGCTGTGATTTTGGCCTTGATGTTATGGTTACTGGTGACTTTGCCTGCTGTGATTTTGGCCTTGATTTTATGGTAACAGGCGACTTCAGTGGCTTTGTTGAATTCTTATTTTTACTTAGTTTCTCGCCTGTGTCTGCACTTGAAGGTGAGTTTTCCTTTATAGCTTTGCATACACTTGCCAGAGCAGCCCGGATTTCCTTGAACATAAAGTCTAGTTGTACATCCACAAAGTTCCATAGCTTTTTTTTCAGACATTCAGATTGCTGTTCAAATATGCGGTTGACTATCCCGTTTTTTGATATTTTGTTTAAAACATTTGACATAATATTCTTCAGCCTAGATTTCAGGTCATCATCTTGGTCACAGAACTTACTGAAGTTGACCCTGTCGACAAAGTCCAAAAAGGAAACGAGGGCATTGTCTACAATGCCATAAAAACTGCTCATATGGAAGGTTTTATGGAGCTTCATATACTTCTTCCTGACCTGGTGACGAATCTTCCCAATCATATCCATAACTTCCTCAGTGCTTAACACAGAAGTTGTAGCTGTTGGAAGACAAATCGTTTTGTGTCGACTTCTATTCAACGAGGGGCTTCCACTTGATGCAGTTACGTTTTTTCTGATCGTTTTAGGACTGTCCTGTGATGCAGCAAGTGACTTTGCTGAGACTTTTTTCCGCCTGGAGGACTGAGGACTAGGCTGATGTGTCTTTGTAGGCCTTTCATCCTGGGATGAGACCGGACATTGCTCTTCATCACTTTCACTAATGATTTCACCCTCTTCCAATTCATCCTCGGTTTGGCTTTTGGTCAGCATGGGGCCACCAGGATTCTTGTTCTCTTTGTTCACACCCAAATTAGTTGAAGTAGGGTCAACTACGACACTGCAGAAATCTTAGAGGTGACAAAGAAAAGCATAATTAGCAATATGACTTTTGCAATTCCCAACTAGGCATGAGTAATTCCATACGTATAGAGAAATAAATGTAAACTGTACATACCTTTCCCAAGACTTTTCACATGAGCTGGCTTGTTGGATTGAGAGTGGGGATGGTTTCTCCTGGTTATGCGGATGGGGCTGGTCAGAGGACTAACAGGATCTGGAATTACTTTTAGACTATTCAATGTCTTCATCATGGACTCCTCATCGTAGAGCAATGGTATTGAACTGGTGGCCTCAACCTTCCCCTCTTGATTCTTAGCGTAACCGGAGCCCGTATTGCAGGAGAACTTTGGAGACTGGACCCTACAAGCGCTGAGGTTCTCCGACGGCAGGATTTCTTCTGTGGTACTGCTTACCCTTGAAACTGCAATGGTGCCCGGTGGTGAACTTTGTTCATGAATGGGCCCGTATACTGCATTATCCAACAGTGTGACTTCAGCATTTGCCTCACATGCAGAAATTTGTGGAGGAACCTCCATGCTTTTTGTGCTGGACACCACATTCGCATCTACTGAACCATCTTCCCTCAGTGGAAAAGGCTTCTCATGACTTTCAGAAGAACTGCAAGACGTAGACAGTGGCAGTGAACAGCCCTCAGGTTGGATGGTGAATTCCAATTGTTGACTCTCTTGATTTATTTTTGCTTTTCCATCTTTAACTGCAGGATCTTCCTCACAGTTTGCGTCAACTGCATCTTGTGCAATTGTTTCCGAAGGCTGGTTTTTAGATACTAAGACGCTGGAAGGTTCAGCATTTAAACGAAGAGCACAACTATCCAGAAGACCAATGGATTCTTCCGGTTTGTCAGGGATATTCTTTCTGTCAGTGGAGTGACACACTTGAGTGTCTTCCTGACTCTCAGTAAGACAAGCTGCAGTAGGTAGATCCTTAGATTCCACAATATGGCAAATGTCTAAGCTTTGCAGATTAGTTTTCATAACAAGCTCACTGTCCGGAGCAGATAGGCACCTATTTTCAAGTGGTTCTGGATTGTGTGGATCCTCTGTGACCTTGGAAACTTCAACATCACATTTCAGACTGTCTTTGATGGGATCATGTATCGCTTTAATCTCTGTAACAGCCTCTGACCTGTCACTCTTTTCTGATGGTTTTTCACCTGTACTTAAGCTCTCAATACCAGCAGGGTCAAGAGACAGTGGTTCATCTGAGGATACATGCTTTGCATCGTCTATTAAGGGCTCATTGATCTCCACCGCAGATTGACTACTGTTGATTTCCATGGAGTCACTGTGGACTTCATCTATGACACAGAAGTCCTCCATGTCAAGCTGCCCACAGCTTTCCATTGATGCGTCTTCTTCATCCTCCTCAGGGAGAGAGCTTCCTTGCTCCTTGGATCCAGAGGGCCGTCTTGGCTTTTTGACAGGTGACAAGGTGAGATTCAGAGTTTCCATGAAACTCAGTTTTCTGTTTGGACTGTTTTCCTCTCCAGTGACTTTCTCAGACAGTTTAAGCTCCCCTGGAGGTACGTCTGGGCACCCGGATGTTGACTTTTCTTCCTTACCGTCAGGAACCTTCTTGCGCTTCTCCCTTTCCTTCTTATGTTTCTGCTCGTGCTTTTCCCGTGTGTCTGTCAAAGGGCTTCTTCTCTTCTCTTTGCATTTTCTGTCATCTTTTCGTTTCCTTTCCTCTTTCCTATGATGGTCGCTTGATAGGCTGGCTCCTCTCTTGTGATTTAGTGGCTCACTGGACTGTTCAGTCAAGCTACGCCGACTTGAACTAACCACATCCTGAGTCCTTCTTGAAGTGCTCAAATCTTTACAACTTCTACCATCTCCATCCTTATCTTGACGAAACTCCCTACCACCACTTTTTGAATGCGGCTCTGAACTTTTTTTAGAAGATGTCTTAAACTTATGGGCTGACAACACTGCGCCATTTACAGATTCTGGAGGCGGGCTTTTAGACTTCTCTGATCTCCTGTCCACTTCAATATCAGCAGAACAATGTTTGTCTTTTCTTGACTTGGAATCATATCTTCCAGACTCTCGATGCGTCTTGTGTGATCGGCCCCTGTCCTCTGCCTGACATTCCACTGGGTTTTTATGCCTGCGTTCTGTCGAATCTGATGTTCTGTGATGTTCAGATTTCCCGTCCTTAAGACTGGGCTGTTTGTGTTTGTCTAACAGGCTGTGTCCAGGAGTGGAGTCTGTGCTGGCTTTACGGATGGAAAAATCGGTCTGTTTCAATGGAGCTTTACAGTCTCTGGCAGTAGAATACTTTGAATCCACATCAGGAGGGAGTCTTGAATCTGAGGCATCAGTTTGGTGAAAGACATTGTCTCTTTTTTTACATGGGGCCTGAAGAGGAGGGGGTGGAGATGGAGACGAAGGAGGTGGTGGAAGAGGAGGAAGAGATGAAGGAGGAAGAGATGGAGGTGGTGGTGGAGGAAGAAGAGATGGAGGTGGTGGTGGAGGAGGAGGAAGACATGAAGGAGGTGGAGGAACATATGAAGGAGGTGGTGGAGGAGGAGGAACAGATGAAGGAGGTGGTGGAGGAGGAACAGATGAAGGAGGTGGAGGAGGGCGCGGTTTGGGAGGAGCAGTATCCTTTGAAGCACATTCTATTTTAGGTCCAGGAGGTTTGATGGGAGGAGGAAGAGATGAAGGAGGTGGCGGAGGAACAGATGAAGGATGAGGTGGTGGAGGAACAGATGAAGGAGGTGGAGGAGGGCACGGTGTGGGAGCAGCAGCATCCTTTGAAGCACAGTCTTTTCTAAGTCCAGGAGGTTTGATGGGAGGAGGCCTAGAAGGTCCTGAAGACCTACTGTGTCCCAAAGAGTTAAGTCTGGTTGAAACCGGATCTCTCGTACCATTTATATGAGGTGCATGATGAACATAAGGTCTCCCTGACCTGTGAAAACAATTGTAAACATGTAATAATCAATGACATGATTACACAGGTCGAAACGCTTGGTGTACACTAAGACAAGGATCATTTGCTAATCATTGCACTGCACTCACCTTTGGCTCAACCTCTTTATCTCCTCATCTTTCCGCACTATCTCCATCCTAGCAGTTTTGATGAGAGCACAGATGTTCTTCTTGAGGCAGCAGTTCTCAGTGTTGAGTGAAGTGTTCTGTACGATGAAAACACCACACACAGAGAACAAACATATGTCACACATCACACATATGGGAGTCAGATGGCTGAGCAGTGAGGGAGTCGGCCTAGTAATCAGAAGGTTGCCGGATTGATTCTCCGCCGTGCCAAATGACGTTGTGTCCTTGGGCAAGGCACTTCACCCTACTTGCCTCGGGGGAAATGTCCCTGTACTTACTGTAAGTCGCTCTGGATAAGAGCGTCTGCTAAATGACTAAATAAATGTAAGGTAAATGTAACATATTTGTTTTATTGTAATAAACACAAAACATTTCATTTGACAGGATATCAATACACACGGCCAGTGTGTGGTGATGTACCTGTGTTTCCATCTGCAGCAGTCTCGTTCGCAACTCCTCAACTTGATTTTGTGCCGCAATGAATCTTCTTTTCAACTGAAATTAGGATGTCAACATCAGTATTTTATTATCAGAGCAAGATCTGTGTCAGTGAGGGCATTCTTTAAGGCACGTATAAAAGAACATTCTCAAGGTCTTACCTCAGTTTGAGCAGACTCTATACCCCGCTGTTCCTCTGTAATGATTTCTTCATATAAATCCATAGATTCTTTTAGCTGTGGTGAGACGACTGAGCAGGGTGTTTCTGATGAAGACGACAACGACATAAAGATTAAGTAACATTGAATGACACTGGGATTATAATATACTGTTAAGGGGAAGCAAGGTTAAAATAACAAACAAAAAAACTGCCAAACAGGCTTTCTTAGAAATGTTTATGATATTTATATTTATGGAATATGTTTGTAACTTGTATTTACCTCCATAACTTCTTGGACTCGTATCCAACCCAGAATATATATCCATGGAATCTTCATTGCATGTGGTGATGGAGCCTGACAGGATTAAATAGTCAGTCGCGTTTCTGCTCAAGTAACGATTTTTTACAGTAAACCCTTGACTGTTATCATGTCAAATACTTTTCATAAGTCTTATGAAACAATATCATAAGGCAGTTTGATGCACGTCATTATCAGACAACCTCCTAAGGTGCACATTTTCAAATGCACCTTTCTAAACCTTACTCCTTCATTGCATTTTGAGAACAATGTACTGAGCCATAACACATGGGAAGGGCAGTTAAGATGTATACATTTGATTTACTTACAATATTGGTCTTGGCTCAAATTGCCATATAGGTCATCAATTACATTTCCTTCCATCCTGACTGGAATCTATCAACAGTTGAATTGAATGGTGGTAGAGAAAACAGCTGGGAAGATAAAAGTTGGTTTGTTATTATGAATGAAAAAAAACAAAACAAAAAAAACATTGAAAGTTTCTTAGAAAACGTTTGTTCAAGTACTATTAAGAAGTTTGTAAACGTCTTGCTAGTAGCAGGAAGAATGCTACCACACGAACAAAGACAGCAGCTGGTGGGGCAGATTGAGGGGTATTTGACAGTAACTCTAGATTAGTCACAAATGTGTTATTGAACTGCACTGGCTAAGAAAAATGAAACGGCAATATACAGTAACTGGTTGATATAAAGCGACCCACACACACAATTGTATTCAAGTTTGACATGTTTACCAGATGAAAGCTAGTAGCTACAGCTACAAGCGACCATTAATATGGTCTCAGATTTAAGGTCTCAAAGCATTGCTTGCAACCAGCTAGGTCAATATAAAAAAAATACAGCTCATATCCATTATCCGTCACAAATGTATTGAACGTGATGTACTGTTCACTTACCATCTGAAAATGTTAGTCAAGAGTCATTATTGTTCGGCTTC
This sequence comes from Hypomesus transpacificus, assembly GCF_021917145.1. Lineage (NCBI taxonomy): Eukaryota > Metazoa > Chordata > Actinopteri > Osmeriformes > Osmeridae > Hypomesus > Hypomesus transpacificus. The sequence continues at coordinate 5,988,070 of NC_061065.1, read as the reverse complement.
TTGTTCTGTATGTTTACCATCACTGGCGCGCCAACACAACCCTCGTCCTTACACGGCAGGAAGCAGCGACATTTTCCCGCGGTGAACACAAGAGCCTCTTCCGGGACAATACATTTACGTCTGAACAGGTTGTTATATCTGTTATATGGCCGTACAGCTCCTGTTTTTATTAATAAATAAAAATGTTTGGAAAGACATTGCCGACCATTTTATTATCAGGAATATGGCAAACGTCTATCCATATCCATAAGTTTGCCTCACTTTTGTCGTCACTATTTTTGACGCTGTCAGTGAAAGAGCACAGGCCAAGGAGCAAAAATTAGCTGTAGCTGGATACCTTAATCGCTAACTTTGTCAATCTTCCCCGACTCCTTGATCTGTTATCAGATGTCCAACCATTACTAAACACTTATAGGACGAAGATCTCTAAGGACCTCTCGCAATCTAAGTTGAATCTACATTAAATTCCGAATGTATTGTCGCGTTTCTTCGCGTCATTCATTCAGGCGACGTTGGCACAGACAATCGACCCGGAAGGGTTTCTCATTTACTCACATGTGGACTGGATTTTAACACTGACGGGAACGTGCTTGCTGTGTTGTGATACAACCTAGACAGACAAGCAAGTGATGTACCCCACTATTTGGTTAACGAAGAATATAACATATTACATTGTTAATAATTTGTCGTTTATTTCGTTGTAGATCGCCGTTCCACAAACGACAAATGGTACGATGGAAAATTTAGAATTGAGCCTGTCATCACTGGGTACCATATCCAGACATATTGATAAAAGCCACAACGAACTAAGCAAATACTTGGCAAAACAGGTAAGATAGAATTCATTTGAACTCATTAGAAACTGGATTTTGTTTCTATAATGAGTTATTTACGCTAACCGAACAGAAAGCGCAACCTCATTTGATCTATCAAACCCACCCTCCTCAAAATTGACACTGTGTATTTATCTTTCAATCAATCGTTTTACGACTTCACACACAATCAGAATAGATATTTGTGCATCACAATTGTAATGTTGTGTACTCTGAAAGCACGTTTTAAGCATGTTTTGTTCACGAAATTAACGGATGATGGTTTGGAAATGAAACGTGTCAGGATTCAAGTATGTTTTAATGTTAAGACTTAACTGACTTATCCCTGTCTGCAGATATGGAGCCAACAAGACAGACAAAGTATTCTGTCATGTCTTGCCCAGCTCCTCTTGGAGAAAGACTATACTCTTCTGATCGCCCGCCACCTCCGGCCCCTCATCCTAGACCTCCTTGAGAGGAACACAGAGAGGATCAAAGTGGATGGCACAATAAACCACGATCTTCATGAGCGCTTGTGTGTTGCCCTCAGCAAGCTCCTCTTTGTTAGTCCGGATGCACAGGCGTAAGTCTACCCCATGCATCCTCACCGATGACAATCAGTATCCCACGACACGACGAACAACCTCTTGTCTTTTTCCATCCTCTCCTTCGCTCTCCTCCTTTGCAGGTTTGCTGCCAGGTACTTTGACACGGCCCCTCCAGTCTTTCAGAGGCTCTTCTTCACCAGCGAGGAGTCCTCGTCCGTGCAGTACGGGCCCAGGAGGATGAAGCTGCGAGACCTCATGGGCGCCACCCTGCGCTTCCTCCAGAGCGACCGTGCCAAGTTCAGGGTCCTCTGGGACTGGAGCGCCTGTGTGTCTCAGCTCCTCACCAGCGACGTCATGGTCCGAGGGTGCGTACTCAGCCGACCTCTTACCTGTTACAGTCCTCATGTTGTAAACGTTGTTATTTATGAGAATAACACTTTTTTTGTGTGCCCTACTGTGAAGGTACACGGCCCAGTGTTTGGCCCTGGTCTCTCACATGACAGACAATCAGAAAACCATTTTCCTGAGAAAGGTGCTATCGAGCGAGGAGATCCTCCACATGAAGATTAAGTATGTAGATTCTGATTGGCTGATGTTATGAAGGATTGTTTTTACGTCATAATCGACATGCGATCGTTTTTTATCGTCTTGAAGGTCATTGGAGGAAACGCAGCAGTTAGAGGTCGAAAAAGCCCTTGTCCTAGCCAATCAGGGGACTGTGATGTGGCGGCAGGAAAAGGCAAACAAGTTCACCAGGGGTCAGGTGGTGTCAGAAGACCTCTCCCAGAATGTGGTGGCTGTATGTGGGGTGGTGTTGCCCAGGGTGTCTCCCAAGCACACGGAGCAGGTACTACATTTAGGGTTAACGTTTTCTTATGTGGGCTATTATGTAACTCAGAAATGTGATTAATGGTGTGTTTTTGTGTGGATCTCTTTTCTTCGCACCTTTCTTTAGGCTAACCTAAAGGAACTGGTGCTTGTGGATTCAACTTGTCGCAACATGCGCAGACTGGCGATGGCAGTGGCCTCCCAGAAGGCTGTTCTTCTTGAAGGGCCAATCGGATGTGGTAAAACTGCCCTTGTGGAGTTTATGGCATCCGTCACCGGCCATACAAATGCCACAGAAATTCTGAAGGTTCAACTTGGGGATCAGACTGACAGCAAAGTGAGACAAACAGTGCCACAAAACCATACCAGTATGATATTGCACATTTGCAGTCATAGTAAGTCTAATAATAATCTTGTTGCAGATGTTACTAGGGATGTATCGGTGCACAGACATCCCAGGGAAGTTTATTTGGCAGCCTGGTACCTTGACACAAGCTGTGTCCAAAGGCCACTGGATCCTGCTGGAAGACATTGACCATGCTCCTCTTGATGTGGTGAGAATACGTTCACTTCCATAATCACAAAGGAAATTCATGAATCAGATAGGGAAATAGAATGTAGAATACTCTTGACTGTTATGGCTGTGTGTAATGGTTGCCTTCATGGTCCGGGTGTTGTGCTGTTCCTGCAGATATCTGTCCTGCTGCCTCTGATGGAGAACAAGAAGCTGATGATTCCAGGACGGGAAGACTGCATAGATGTTTCTCCAGGCTTCCAGTTCTTTGCCACGAGAAGGTATACAAATTAATATTTTTATAAATATCTGTGTATTATTGACTTTGTTGACTGATAAATGAATGGTGAGTGTTGTGTATTTGTAGGATGTATTACGGTAACGGCAGTTGGTACAGGCCACAGAACAGCCATGCTTCTCTCTTGGACAAGTACTGGACTAAACTACAGATGGGAAATATGGTGCGAGATGAATTAAAGAAGGTAAGCTGTCCCAGAGCACGTTCATTCACCTGTCTGCCTTAGTCTGGCTCCTCCTGGATGCTGGTAGATGTGTGTTGAAACTATTTACTCGTCTTTGGGGAGCAAAGACTGTTGTCATGACGTTACTGTGTCGTTCATATGTCTGTTGGGTTGTTTAGGTGTTGGTGACGAGGTACCCTAACCTGACCGTTGTGGTGGAGCGACTGCTGGATATCTACTGCCAGCTGACAGGGGAGAGGCACCCTGAACACAGCCCTGCTTCTCTGTGCCACGGCCTCACAGGCAGCCTGCAGGACCCCGAGGTGGCCCAGTATAAGCCGGACGAGAAGACCACATCCCTAGAGGGGAGAGACCTGTCCCTCAGGTAGGCAAACTGATTTTGGTCCATATTTTTTTCCATGATTGGTATCGAAATAGAAATAGAAGAAACTTTCTTGGTGGAAGATTATTTAACAACTTCTTAGAAAAAAAATCACCATCCAAACAGAAGCAATTGTAGTTTACTTTGTTGTTGTCCTCTGCTTCATTGCTATTGTGGTGGTCTCACTGCTGAAATATGAACCCATTCAACTGTCAATACAGTTTGCCTCTGGCACATAAGAATAAGATCCATTTTCATGCCCATAGTTCCAAGCCCTACGGTCAAGTCCCAGATAGAGATGTAAATGTGATGGTCCCGTATCTGTCTGAGGGGAGTGTGCCCTCGCCCTCCCCAGCTGAAACAGAACCCGCCAGCCCCCAAGGACATTCATTAGCTTTCCACTGGGTGCTGCTGCGGTCGATGGCTGATTGATTGGATTGTCCTATGGACTGGGCTCTGACTACTGGTGCTTGTGTCAGTTTAGGACAACCCGATTAGATAACACATTTATACTCTTACATTTACCTTGACCACTTGTCTGTCAATTACCTGTTACCTGCATAGCTTCACAGAAAAAAGGCTAATAGAATGTTATAGAATTGAAGAGGGAATTTTCTTTTACACACATGAATTGATATGCTGACAACTATATTCTGTCATTTTAGTTGTGTTCTGTTTGTATGGATCGTTGCAGTTTAAATATGTGTGCTGCCTTGAACTGTTTATGATCTTGATCTTGTTTCTTTGTGCTTCTTTACAGGGACTTGCTGAAGTGGTGTGAGAGAATCACGGGGAACTTTGACAGCAGCTCTTCAGCTACAGCACAGCATGTCTTCCTGGAGGTTCGGTCTCAATCCAGTCATCAAACAATTACGTCAACCTGTTTCAAACAGATCTGTCCTGGTTGTGGTTTTGATTCGAACACGATATACCGCTAAATACTTCTACTGCAGACCGTTAGAAACAATCACATTAGCATGGATGTACTTCTAAAGTATTTCTACTCTTCTTTGAATATCCTGTCTGCTTTTCCCGCTCCAGGCTCTTGACTGTTTCACAGCTATGCTGTCACGACCAGAGAACCGTCTGCGGGTGGCTGAGGTCATCGGGAGCAAGCTCAACATCTCCAAAGAGAAGGTACCACAGCGCTTCCCTCGCCTGCTTCCAGACCTCTCATCGTACCAGGGACATGTTCCATAAAGTACTGTGGTCACTGTGTCTCCCCAGGCTCAGCACTTCTGCCAGATGTATCAGCCTGGTATCTCTGTGACCGAGCTGGAGGCTTCTGTGGGCCGAGTGGCTCTGGTCCGGAAGCAGAACGAAGTAGTCCGGCTGTGTGTGTAAGTTGGGCATCCTGCCTGTCGTCCCTGGTCATGTGCCAGTCACTGTGCCAGTCACTGTGCCAACATTTAGTCAGAGCAGATAGACTCCCTGCTGGTAAATTGAATAAACATCAAATTGATCCTTAAGTACACTATGGTAAACCAACAAATATTCTGTCTCTAAGCAAATCCCCCAAAACGATTGATTCTTTCTTTTACCCCATCAGGTCTACTGAAATGCATTCTTGGCTTTAAAGTGCAGTCCCATTGTAATAGTTTCAACAGTGGATGAACTAAATTAAATCAAATGGGTGTTTGATTAATTGTTTCGACAGTGGGTGAATTACATAAAATCGGTGTTTATTGATCGCAGTTGTTTCAATAGTCAGTAAAATACATTAAATGGGTGTTTAATAAAAAACTACCTGTTTCCAGTTCAAGTATGGGTAAGAAATAAAGAAGAAAATTAAAGTAAAATCCAAATGTGTTCTTTTTCTGGGTGTTGATAGTGAGAAGCAGACCTTTGCAGCCACACGTCCGTCTGCAGTGCTGCTGGAGCAGCTGGCTGTGTGTGCGGTGAGGGGAGAGCCTATACTGCTGGTTGGAGAGACGGGCACTGGGAAGACCTCCACCGTGCAGTATCTGGCTGGTCTCACAGGTGAGACACGGCTCTAATGACCATGGCCTTCCTCCTGACTCCCCTGAAAACTCCAACACGTCCCCTTTTCTCTATTCCGTACCCTCCAGGACACAGGTTAAGGGTGATAAACATGAACCAGCAGAGTGACACTGCTGATCTTCTGGGAGGGTGAGTCACTGAAGGCTTGTAGCCTAGTCCTTACCTGCACAGTCCCACACCGACCTGATTAAAAGGGGGTCCCTTTTCCTTGCTGATGCGGATCTTTTCCAGGTACAAACCTGTGGACCACAAGCTGATCCTGCTGCCGCTGCGCGAAGCCTTTGAGGACCTGTTCTCCCAGTCGTACTCCCGCAAGCAGAACCTGACCTTTCTGGGCCATGTGCAGACCTGCTTCAGGGGCAAACGCTGGCAGGACCTGCTCAAGCTCATGGACCACGTGTGCAAGTCAGCCCTCACCAAAGAGTTGCAAGACAAATCTAATGGTACTACCTCCAGAAAACACCTTTCTAAGCGAACAGATCATTCCACACCTTGATTGTGGACTTAGGGTTGTAACTATCCCCGTGGTGTGACTGTGACTGTGTGTTCCCCCCAGCTGCCTTGTTGCAGGAGCAATGGGAGGCCTTGGCACTGAGACTGAGCCAAACCCAGCTGCAGATCAAAGCCTGTGAGACGGCCATGGTCTTTGCCTTTGTGGAGGTAACACAAGGATCCCTACAGACGCACCTCGCTCCCCTCACACGAGTGTTAATCACCCATCACATTGTGATCCTTACTGACGATGTTTGTGTGTGTGTGTGTGTGTAGGGGACTCTGGCCCAGGCGGTGAAGAAAGGAGAATGGATCCTGCTGGATGAGATCAACCTAGCGGCGGCTGAAACCCTGGAGTGTCTGAGCGGGCTCCTGGAGGGAAGAGCTGGCTCTCTGGTGCTGCAGGACCGTGGAGACACAGGTGAGCTCAGTACTGCACCCTGACAGGATCATACCATCCTGCACCATGATCTCAGTACTGCACCCTAACAGGATCATACCATCCTGCACCATGATCTCAATACTGCACCCTAACAGGATCATACCATCCTGCACCATGATCTCAATACTGCACCCTAACAGGATCATACCATCCTGCACCATTATCCTAAATGAAGCCCTTGGTCTATCTTAAGTGTTGTGCTGGTGCAGGATCTAAATGACTGCAATGCACACAATGATTCCCTTCTGTTTTTGCGCTTGCCGACCCAAGATGTGGTATTTTGATGCTGCAATGGGAATATCACCTTCCCTCTTCTCTTTGTGCAGAACCGCTCGTTCGCCATCCAGACTTCCGTCTGTTTGCCTGCATGAACCCAGCCACCGACGTGGGCAAGAGGAACCTTCCTCTGGGGATCAGGAACCGGTGAGAAGCTCTTAAGAGAACCAGGTGTGGTGGATGACTGTGAAGCTCTGAGCATCTTCACAACCTCATGTTCCTGGTGTCCCCCCCCGCCCTCAGCTTCACCGAGCTGTACGTGGAGGAGCTGGAGAATGAGTCGGACCTGAGGATCCTGGTGTCAGATTACCTGAAAGGCCTGAACCCCTCGAGGACCGTCGTCAACGGCATCATCAGGTGAGGATGAGAAGCTCCTCCCTCTGAGACGTCAGGTGAGGTATCTGCGCATTCTTGATTTAATCTCCAACTGTATGGCTGACCTGGTGACTGTGTTGGCGTGTAGTTTTTACCTGGCGGTGCGCAAGGAGGCTACCAGCCACCTGGTGGACGGTACGGGCCACAGGCCTCACTACAGCCTGCGGACGCTGTGCAGGGCCCTGAAGTACGTGGCTTCCAACCCCTGCTACAGCGTCCAGCGCTCGCTATACGAGGTGGGACAAAACAGCGCTGGGCCCAGACATTCTGACGCATCTCGCTGACTGTGCTTGATACGTGACGTGCTGTGTTTCTGTCAGGGGTTCTGCATGAGCTTCCTGACCCAGCTGGACAGGAGCTCCCATCCCGTCGTCCAGAATCTAGTGTGTCAACACATCCTGGCAGGAAACGTCAAGTGTTTGAAACAGGTAATGCAGCACGACAACAAGACGAGCTCATGTAGCAGACCCAAAGGAGTGGAGGGAACTCCTTAAAGCTTAAAGTGGAAATCATGTGATTCGAAAAAGCTTTGAGGAAACCCATCCCGTCATGAACCAGCCTGGTGATCTGCTGATCCAGTGATAGTGAGCAGGTTTCGTGTGTCTCTTCCAGCCTATTCCAGAGCCCTCAGGGCGGGTGTGTGTGGAGATGGAGGCCTACTGGGTGTCCCAGGGGGAGATGGAGCCAGCTCTGGACCCCAGCTACATCCTCACCTCCTCTGTCAAGCTCAACCTCCGTGACCTGGCCAGAGTGGTGTCCGCAGGGTAGGAAAACCTCCACTAGCCCCCCCCCCCCCCCCTTCCCCACTCATTTGCTTGCTGGGAGTAGTGGTAGGGGGCTTCTGGCCCAGCTGAGAGTCAATTATCCTCTAACCGTACTCCACAGGTCAATGTAGTTTGCTCCAGGCACTTGACCGTTCCTATAGAGGTCAAACTACAAAATCACTTGTTTTCACTGCAAACTACTGGTTGTTAGAGAATCACACCATTTATCTGCCTCCTTCAGGAGTCATCCTGTCCTGATCCAGGGGGAGACGTCTGTGGGGAAGACCAGCCTGATCAGGTGGCTGGCGGCTGCCACAGGGAACCAGTGTGTGAGGATAAACAACCACGAACACACGGACATCCAGGAGTACATGGGCTGCTACTCCTCTGACGACGGGGGCAAGCTGGTCTTCAAAGAGGGTATCAGCCATTGATATACAGCCCAGTCCAATCCACTCCCCTCCCTCCCACCCGAGCCTCTGGCAGCGTCATAGTCTAACATTACTGTGTGTGTGTGTGTGCTCTCCCTTCAGGCGTTCTCATTGATGCTATGAGGAAAGGCTACTGGATCATCCTGGATGAGTTGAATCTGGCCCCCACCGATGTTCTGGAGGCCCTGAACAGACTCCTGGATGACAACCGAGAGCTGTTTGTAGCAGAGACCCAGGAAGTGATCAAAGCCCACCCCAGATTCATGCTCTTCGCCACCCAGAACCCTCCGGGACTCTACGGGGGTAGAAAGGTAGGTCTTGTTGTGGCTTCAGTAGAGCAGTGGTTCAGGTATAGTGTCGACGGGGGCCGCTTGGTCGAGTCTCTTCATTTTTTTTACATTTTTAGTCATTTAGCAGACGCTCTTCTCCAGAGTGACCTACAGTAAGTACAGGGACATTCTCCCCGAGTCAAGTAGGGTGAAGTGCCTTGCTCAAATCCACACCAATTTCTTTTGCACGTCCCGGAATCGAACGGGAAACCTTCTGATTAATAGCCCGTTTCCCTAACCACTGACTCCATCTGATTCCTCTTCATTTCTTCCCCAGGTCCTCTCCAGGGCTTTCAGGAACCGCTTCGTGGAGCTGCACTTTGACGAGCTGCCGAGCGGCGAGCTGGAGGTCATCCTCCACCAGAGGTGCAGCCTCCCTCCGTCCTACTGCACCAAGCTGGTCCAGGTCATGCAGGACCTCCAGGTGAGCGCTAACCTCCAGGGACGCTGCGTCGTCAGCCAGCTCGCTGGGTTTGACCGCTCATGTGACCTTTGGGATGTATGCTCCAGTCCCTGCGCAGGGGATCGTCTGTGTTTGCGGGGAAACACGGCTTCATTACCCTCAGGGACCTGTTCCGCTGGGCAGACCGCTATAGGCTGGAGGAACAGACTGAGACGTCGCGGGATTGGCTGCAGCATTTGGCTGACGATGGTAACACCGGATATTTACAGAAACGTAGATGAGACAGATTCTAGCGGTGGGGGAAAAAATTGATTCACATTTGAATTGCGATTCAGTTTGCTAGCGATACAGATCGATTTAGAAATGTATGTGAATCAATTTGTGTTAAAAAAATTGTTTTCAAAAAATCTCGGAAAAGTTGTGAATGTATTTCTAAGCGGACCTACTTGTGTGTGTGTCAGGATTCATGCTGCTGGCAGGCAGAGTGAGGAAGGCAGACGAGGCAGCTATCATCCAGTCCATCCTGGAAAAGCACTTCAAGCGGAGGGTGAACCCTGACTCCCTGTTCTCTGAACAGCAGGTCACCTCTCAGTTCAGTGAGTACAGACCACTCTGACCACTGAACGACCCTCTTTCAGCTCAATAGGTCAACTGCATTATTCAAGCACTTGTTAAACAAAACCAAATATGAAATGTCTCTCAACTGAACCAGCGGTTGACGTTTTAGGTAAACACCATGAGTATGAACACTTGAGGTGTTGAATCAGTGTTTAATGTTGTCTATTAGGAGTTAGATCCTGGAGGTTCTATTGACTGTGAAAAGCGTTGCGTGTTGTGCAGTGTTTCATGTTGCGTGTGGGACATTAGTATTGGCCAGACTGTTAGGATCCATTTAGAGCTGTGATGTGGTCTGCACGGCAGGTCCTTTTGTGGACAGCATCGCGGGCGTCCCCGAGGAGTTCCGTCACGTGGTGTGGACTCACAGCATGCGGAGGCTGGCCGTCCTGGTGGGGCGAGCGCTGCGGTTCGGAGAGTCGGTCCTCCTCGTGGGAGACACAGGGTACGGCACATTGTCTGTCTGATCTCTGAGTGCAGTAGAAGGGAACACTTCTGAGGGCTGAAGTTTGTGGTTTTTATTTATTGTTTTTATTTTCTTCTTAGGTGTGGAAAGACGACAATCTGCCAGCTGTTTGCTGCCCTGGCAGGACAGAAGTTCTTCTCCCTGAACTGTCACCTGCACATGGAGACGTCAGACTTCCTGGGAGGGCTCCGGCCAGTCAGACACGCTGGGACACATCAGGTACAGGCTGGCATGGGAAGTCAGAATACAAAAAAATGAAATTGGCTAAATTGAAGGTTAGCCTATACCCTACACTTAAATGTAGCTGGAAAAAAACCCATCTGCTGTAGCATAATGTTGGTTACAACCCTAGTTGGGTACCTCCAGACTAACTGCAGGTCTAGCAGATAGGAAGTCCTAACCTCCTGCTGATACTGTCTCCTGTGTGCTGTGCGGCGCTGCAGGTGGACGCGGAGGACGGCCGTCTGTTTGAGTGGCAGGACGGGCCTCTGGTCCAGGCTATGAAGGAGGCTGGGGTGTTCCTCATGGACGAGATCTCCCTGGCAGACGATTCTGTGCTGGAGAGACTCAACAGGTGGGCACGCTCTCTCCGTCACGCCTCTTAGCTGGCCCGCACACACACACACACGATCGTCGCTGACCTTTGACCTCGTCTCCTCGCAGCGTTCTGGAGACCGAGAGGTCCCTGCTGCTGGCGGAGAAGGGCAGCGGGGACGATGACGACGTGGAGCTGATCACAGCCGCGGCCAGCTTCCGCCTGGTGGCCACCATGAACCCTGGAGGAGACTTCGGCAAGAAGGAGGTAAAGCTCTCTAATGTAGATCCTTAAAGATCAGCCATCATGGATCCTGGTTATTTAAACCATACTCTCTTGTTCTCTCTGTGTGTGTGTGTGTGTGTGTGTGTGTGCAGCTTTCCCCAGCGCTCAGGAACAGATTCACTGAGATCTGGTGCCCTCAGACCAACAGCCGTAGTGACCTGGTCCAGATCATCCAACACAACCTGCGTTCAGGCCTGGCCATAGACGGTACCCAGCTCCTCTCCACCCTCAGTCTGTTTCACGTCTGAAGTAAAGCCCTCCTCCTCTCCTCTCTCTCTGAGGCGTCCCGTAACCCTGACGACGCGCCCTGTCCCCCCTCCTTGCAGGTGGAGACATCGCTGAGCTGATGCTGGACTTCATCGATTGGCTGACCAGTCAGGAGTTTGGCCGGCGCTGCATCCTGAGCGTGAGAGACATCCTGTCGTGGGTCCACTTCCTGAACGTGGTGTGTGAGCGTGACATGGATGGCTTTATGACCATGGGGGCGGAGGAGGAGGAGGAGGAGGCTGAGTGGGACCTGAGGCTGGACACCATCACTGCCTTCATCCACGCTGCCTGTCTGGTGTATGTGGACGGCATCGGCTCAGGTCAGACACTGCCACACCACACAGACTCAACCTGTGTCAACTCAGGAAGTGCTAGAATCACAAAATCTCCTCCTCCTCCTCTCCTCCACCTCCTCCTGCCCTGCCCCTCCTCCTCCTCTCCTCCCCCTCCTCCTCTTCTCTTCCTCCTCTCCTCCCCCTCCCCTGCCCCTCCTCCTCTCCTCCTCCTCCCCCCTCCTCCTCTCCTCCCCCCTCCTCCTCCCCCCTCCCCTTCCTCCCCCTCCTCCTCTCCCCGTGTGTTACCCACCAGGCACAACAGCGTCGTCAGCTGAGAGTGCCATGGTGGCTCGCCGGTCCTGTCTGGGCTTCCTGCAGCAGAGGCTCAGCAGAGTCACCCAGCTGGACCAGGAGATGCTGGACGCCCTGCGCGTGTACGACACCACCCTGCCCAGGGAGCCCCAGCTGGGGGATGACTTCTTCGGCATCGACCCCTTCTACATCGCCCTAGGTCTGGACGCTTTTTCCTCTGGACGTGTCCTGCAGTAGTGTTTCCATAGCAGGTTCTCTGCTGTGTCTGGAAGTGCAGGTCGACCTCATCTTTGCTTCCCCTCGACCCCCCCCCAGGACCAGCGACTGAGAGCCGGAGCCTGTCGGACTACGCCCTGGCCGCGGGCACCACTGCGGTGAACGCCCAGAGGATCCTCCGAGCCCTGAAGCTCCAGAGGCCCGTGCTGCTGGAGGGCTCCCCTGGCGTGGGCAAGACCAGCCTGGTGGCAGCCCTGGCCAAGGCCTCTGGAAACCACCTGGTCCGGATTAACCTCTCTGAACAAACGGTAAGCCCCTGTTCCCCAGTCTCTCAATGTTCATGTTAGCCAGAACATCTGTGCAGCCTCCTCTGCTGTTATATCATGTCTCAAGAGAGAGACGGGTGGACTAGCGATCGCTCCCTGATCGGTTAATGATGTTGTTTTGTCCCGGGGCAGGATGTGACGGATCTGTTTGGGACTGACCTGCCTGTGGAGGGGGGGAAGGGGGGAGAGTTTGCTTGGCGAGACGGCCCTCTTCTGGCTGGACTGAAGGCTGGTCACTGGATAGTTCTGGATGAGGTACGATATCTCCCACAACCTGCTGTATTTCAGAGTTATTGGTGTCTTGGTGTGCGTTAGATGTGTATGATGATGGTCCATGTGATATAAAGGCTTGTGTTTTTCTTTTCTTCTGTAGTTGAACCTCGCTTCCCAGTCTGTGCTGGAGGGCCTGAACGCCTGCTTTGACCACCGCTCAGAGATCTATGTTCCAGAGCTGGGGATGACCTTCCAGGTGCAGCACGAGAAGACCAAGATGTTCGGCTGCCAGAACCCCTTCATCCAGGGAGGGGGGCGCAAGGGACTCCCCAAATCATTCCTCAACAGGTTCACTCAGGTACTGTAGACGGGAGCCAGCCAAACACACAGGACCAGGATCACGTTGTTATCATCATCAAATAGATGTCATTATGTAACTACACCCCTGTCCTTTACAGGTGTTTGTGGACCAACTCACCAGTGAAGACATGGAATTTATCGGGGACTCAATTTTTCCCAACATCGACAAGCAAATCACCTCTAAAATGGTGCAGTTCAATAACCGGGTAGGTTAAGGACTCATGTCCCTGGTCCAGTCAGAGCCTGTGGGGTTCAGTGGGACTGACCTCGTCTGTCCCTCTGTGCCTGCCAGGGTCCAGCAGGGTTACATGTCCTCGCTTGACCCCATTGTGACAATAAAGGACAATAGCCGCCAGTCTGTCCAGCAGTTGGCATCGTTCCCCTGCCCATAGAGCTATTCGTGGATATTGGTTCACTGTCCCAAGTTCACTGCTGGCTTTGTTTGGGGGGGGGGGGGCTCTATGAGGTCTTGAACTCTCTCTGTGGTCCACTGGCTTCTGAATACACAAGCCACTTATCTCTTCTCCACTGCTTTGTCCTAAATCTGGTCACAAACCATCCTTCTGTTTCCTGCTCTGTTTGTCCCTCCTGTCCCTCCGTCCCTCAGCTTGTGCAGGAAGTCTCTGTCGAGAGGAAGTGGGGTCAGAAAGGAGGCCCCTGGGAATTCAACCTGCGAGACATGTTCCGCTGGTGTCAGCTGATGCAAGCCGACCAATCGCCTGGCTTCTTCAACCCAGGTCAGCATGTGGGTGTGGTGTACGCAGAACGGATGAGGACGGAGGCAGACAAGGCCCAGGTATGTACAGCCCTGCTGTTTACTAACTTCTGGTCTTGGAGTTGTCTGTGAAACTTGATGCTCGTTCAAAGCTGTCAGCTGTTGTCATGAATACTCCTCTGTTTAGGTGCTGTCTGTGTTCCGGAAGGTGTTTGGTGAAGATTTTGAGCCCTACACTAGTTCAAGGCAATTCCACATCACACCACTGAACCTTCAGGTAAGTCACAGCCTCGACACCTCATCCAGTGCTAGACTGATTTGTTTTTTTAATAAAAAATTCACAGATGTGTAAAAAGCACATCAAGTCATCCCCCCGCCATGTTCCCCCAGGTGGGCTTCTCAGTCCTCCAGCGCAGTGGGGGGGCCCCAGTGGTCCTGGACCCCCCCCTGTCCATCACCCACCAGGCTCTGCGTCCTCTGGAGTCCGTCATGAAGTGTGTGGAAGTGGGCTGGATGTCCATCCTGGTGGGCCCCACGGCCAGCGGGAAGACCAGCCTGGTGCGGCTGCTGGCCCTGCTCACAGGCCACCGTCTGCGCGTCATGGCCATGAACAGCTCCATGGATACCACAGAGCTGCTGGGAGGGTTCGAGCAGGTAACTCATCAAGCTGGGACAGCTGGCTTCCCTCTGCAGAGCACACTTGGGTTTAGATTGGCCTGGTGTTCTCCTCTGTAGTGGCTTCGTGTGAGCAGGGGGTGTGAAAGAAAGCCTAGCGTTTACTTCCTTGTGGTGCTAGCTGTGTTACGCTGGCTAGGTTAGTTCGACTGGCCCACACTGATGTAGCACGTCCACAAACGCTCAAGCAAACCCAGCGACCAACTCGTGCCACGTTTTTTTACCGAAAATGCGACGAGTTACAGCCTGCTTGTGTCTCCAGGTGGACATCATGAGGCCATGGCAACAGGTGCTGGAGACGGTGGACTACGTGGTTGCCATGGTGACGAGGCGGGGCCTGATGTCGCTGGACGGGGCGGTGCAGGACACAGAGTTCCTGCTGAAGACCTGGAGCCTGTTCTGCCGCTGGCTGAAGGACGAGGGTCTGGAGGGCACGGGGGGCACGGTCACCTCAGACGCCCTGAACAAGCTGGAGGTCATCATCCTGCTGCTGCAGAAGCTCAACACCAAACTCAAGGTCTTCACAGGTACGGCCCCCCCTCACACGCTGGGTTTGGCCCTTCCATGGACGGCTGTCCTGTTTAAAAACAAACTGACCGCGTGCTGATGTCACTGGTGTGGTTAATGTCGCTGGTGTAGTTTTATTTCATTGTTTATGTTTTTTTATCCTTGTTGCATTCATGTTTAAATGTTGTTTTATTAGAATGGTGCAGTGACCCCGATTCTAATAAAATAAACAAAATGTAAACATGAATGCAACGAGGATAAAACAAACCAATGAAGTCAAAGCACAGCAGCTCCAGTAAGGTGATGGGCTGCCCCAGGTGATGGGCTGCCCCTGTGATTGGCTGCCCCTGTGATTGGCTGCCCCCTGTGATTGGCTGCCCTGTGATGTGCTGCCCTGTGATTGGCTGCCCTGTCGTCCCCAGACATGTCCAAGCTGCAGATGGACTTCACCCTGCTGAAGGAGCGCCTGGCTCAGCTGCAGGACGGCTGGACCAACGGAGGCTTCGAGTGGCTGGATGGGATGCTGGTGCAGGCCCTGCAGGCTGGGGACTGGCTGCTCATGGACAATGTCAACTTCTGCAGGTGAGGGGAGGAGGGCGGGGTGAGGGGCTTCCAGCCATCCAGGAGCTTCAGCCAACCTGAGCACAGAAACAGTGGATGTCAGTGTGATATCGATGTGTTTGTGTTCAGCCCCTCTGTGCTGGACCGCCTTAACGCCCTGCTGGAACCGGGCGGCTGTCTGACCATCAACGAGCGAGGCGTCATCGACGGAACCACGCCCAGGATCACGCCCCACCCCAACTTCAGGTACGTCCCACAGAGCTAGAGCTCCTGGTTCAACACACGGACAGCAACCCCTGGGGGCTCCGCCTGACGGGAGCTGGTGTCCCTCCTTCCTCCAGGCTGTTCCTGACCATGGACCCTGCTCACGGGGAGATCTCCAGGGCCATGAGGAACAGAGGGGTGGAGATCTACGTCCCAGGAGAACACGAGGGGGTGTGCTGGGACTCTCTGGACCTGAAGACCGTGCTGCACACTGTGGGAGTGACCGGAGACTGTGTGTGCGATCTGCTCATCGAAATCCACGCTGACATCAAGACCACCATCTGGGGTAAGCTTCCAGAGACAGTCCTGTACTCTGAACACAGGAGTGGCTGGTGTTTTCCCAGTCACTGATCAAGTGATCTAAACAGACAGATATGTAAGTCTCTTCCCTCCCCCCTCTCTGTCTCTCTCTCCCTCCCTCTTTCCCTCCCCCCCTCTCTCTCACCCTCTCTCTCCCTCCTTCTCCCTCTCTCTCCCCGGCCAGACTCTCCTGCCTCCTCCGTGTCCTCCCTCCTCCATGCTGCCACCCTGCTGTCCTGCCAGCTGCAGAGAGGAGTGGACCTGCCCAGCGCCCTGCTGCACTCCTGTGGAGAGGCCTACTCCCTCTGCCAGCGCACCACCGCCAGCCAGCGGGTACAACACTACACCATCACCACACCGTCACCACACCATCACCACACCATCACCACCACTCCTACCAGACCAGCCTGTCTGGCAACACAGTCCTCGTACCCATCTAGCAATGTGTAGCGACGGCACAGCAGGCCAAATCCCAGGTGTCGACGCTTGTTTGTTCTGCTGTGTCTCTCTGCAGCAAGCCCAGCAGGTGATCGAGAGACGGCTAGCCATCCTGGACACGGAGGACTGGGGCAGCGGGCTGCTGTGTGCAGGGGTGTGGCCAGACGGCTTCCCCTCCGCCCTCCTCTCCACCGAGGACTCCTGCTTCTCCTCCGTGCTCCGAGACGGACAGGTCCTGTCCTTCTGCCTCAACACCCTCAGCCTGCAGGGCAAGAGGTCAGACACTGGACCACGCGCACGGGTATCAGAGAGAACATTTAGTTTTGGGGCTACAAGGCTGATGTCCGTGTGTCTTCCCCCTGTGTGTGGAACCAGGAGTCGGCCGCTGAGCCTGTGTGACCTCCAGAGGGCGCTCCAGAGCGGAGGGGTCCACGAGGGGCTGGTGTTCTCTGGAGGGGTGGTGGACCTGGAGGAGGGGGACACCCTGCGTCTCATCCCCACGGCCGTCAGGCTGCTGACGGAGAGGGCCTCCCACAGCGACTGGATCCTGCGCAGCAGCTGGCTGGCTCACCTGGGCAGGAGCTACAAATCTGCCCCCGGTACGTCGCCGACACGGAGCCACCGCTAAGCAGGCAGTTGGAGCGATGATATCAGGGACTTTAGGTCCTGACGGTACACTCACATACCTAATATGCCAAATTTGTTGCTCTGGAGCTTTCTGTGAGGGACACGTATGCACTGTGTACTAAGGATGTTCATTTGGAAAATACATTCTGAACGATAACCAATGCTCGTTAATGACCATCAAACTATTAACAGACAATATGAAAATGTAGAATGGACTTCAAAAAATATATATTTGTGGCGGTAGACAGGGGCGGAGCCAGACATTCAAAACATTTTGGGCTCAGCCCAATCCAGCTTTTAACATGTGTTTGTACTTTTACTCTGCAAACATACTTTAAGTCTAATATTTGTTCCGCTCTGCTTGTTTGCAGATCCTGCGCTGGTGCAGCTGGAGGCGGGAAACCGATCTCTGAAGGCCGTGTTCTCCAGCAAGCTGATGGTCAAGGGCAAGAGCCTCACGGAACTGCTGCAGCCCCACAGCACAGGTACCAAACACACAGGAACACGCTCCCGCTACAACACTTCTACATCAACACAAACAGATTTCACAAGAAAATGACAAAGTTTGAGCGCTTTTGAGAGCTGCACTGTTGAGGTTAACAGCATCTGCGATGTGGTTAGATGACTACAGGATCCTGGTGGACATGCGATGGAACAAGCAGTATCTGGACATTCTGGCCAACACGTGCAACTTTGAGGATGAGGAGAGGTACACAGAGTTCATGGAAGCCCTGAACGCTGTCGCTAACAGGTACGCCCCCGAAAACAGAGTCTCTGTCTGACCGCTGGTGTCAGTCTGACCGCTTGTGTCAGTCTGACCGCAGGTCTCAGTCTGACCGCTGGTCTCAGTCTGACCGTTGGTGTCGCTGTGATGAGGAGGAGTCACCGGGTGTGCTTTGTGTTTTCACAGGATTGTCCTGCAGATGGACAGAGAGGAGAGGGCTGTCATCTGTACCTGTGCCATCAATGCATCAGCACACAACAGCGCCCTAAGACTGGCCACTGCGTTCTCCAAAGGTACCCCAACACAGGGAGAGCACGGAGCCCAGCTGAAACACACTTCCACCTGGACGCTTCAAAAACAAAAACACACAAACAGTTGTTGGGTGTTGATTCCTGTTTTTCTTTCCTCATCTGAAGGGACGGTGGACATCGGCCACCTGCCACACCCGGTGCTGATACACCTGCGCTCCTTTTTCGACCTATGGGACGACTTCATCCTGCAGGGCATCCAGACAGGCCAGCCCTACATATCAGACCACCTCATGTTCGAGGTCAGACTCCAGGCATCACACCCTGATCACCTAATCTGAAGGCTCCTTAATGCGTCTCATAAACCTCAATCATGGCTGATGTGTGTATAACTGTGAGTGTGTGTGTCTCCAGGTCCTGCAGCTGCTGCAGTGGAGAGACCGCTTCTGGGACGTGTGCAACACGCTTCCTGCAGACTCCCAGGGCGTGTCGGTGCTGTCGCTGCACTGGCAGTGGGTCCAGAAGCACCTGATCTTACGGCTGCCTCATCTGCTGCTGGGGGACGGCACCTACGAGTGAGTGTTCTCCTCCAGGCACCCCCCACCCTCTCCCAGACACCGCCCTGGTGAGAGGCAGTGGTCAGGCTGCTGTGGTCAGGCTGCTGTGGTCAGACAGCTGTGGTCAGTCTGCTGTGGACAGGCTGCTGTGGTCAGGCTGCTGTGGACAGGCTGCTGTGGTCAGGCTGCTGTGGTCAGGCTGGTGTGGTCAGGCTGCTGTGACCAGGCTGCTGTGACCAGGCTGCTGTGGTCAGGCTGCTGTGGTCAGGCTGCTGTGGTCAGGCTGCTGTGGTCAGGATGCTGTGACCAGGCTGCTGTGACCAGGCTGCTGTGGTCAGGCTGCTGTGACCAGGCTGCTGTGACCAGGCTGCTGTGGTCAGGCTGCTGTGGTCAGGCTGCTGTGGTCAGACTGCTGTGGTCAGGCTGCTGTGGTCAGACTGGTGTGGTCAGGCTGCTGTGGTCAGACTGGTGTGGTCAGACTGCTGTGGTCAGGCTGCTGCTGTGGTCAGGCTGCTGTGGTCAGGCTGCTGTGGTCAGGCTGCTGTGGTCAGGCTGCTGTGACCAGGCTGCTGTGGTCAGGCTGCTGTGGTCAGGCTGCTGTGGTCAGGCTGCTGTGGTCAGACTGCTGTGGTCAGGCTGCTGTGGTCAGACTGGTGTGGTCAGGCTGCTGTGGTCAGACTGGTGTGGTCAGACTGCTGTGGTCAGGCTGCTGCTGTGGTCAGGCTGCTGTGGTCAGGCTGCTGTGGTCAGGCTGCTGTGGTCAGGCTGCTGTGACCAGGCTGCTGTGGTCAGGCTGGTGTGGTCAGACTGCTGTGGTCAGGCTGGTGTGGTCAAACTGCTGTGGTCAGGCTGCTGTGATCAGACTGCTGTGGTCAGACTGCTGTGGTCAGGCTGCTGTGGTCAGGCTGGTGTGGTCAAACTGCTGTGGTCAGGCTGCTGTGGTCAGGCTGCTGCTGTGGTCAGGCTGCTGTGGTCAGGCTGCTGCTGTGGTCAGACTGCTGTGGTCAGACTCCTGCTGTGGTCAGGCTGCTGTGGTCAGACTGCTGTGGTCAGGCTGCTGTGGTCAGGCTGCTGCTGTGGTCAGACTGCTGTGGTCAGACTGCTGCTGTGGTCAGGCTGCTGTGGACAGGCTGCTGTGGTCAAACTGCTGCTGTGGTCAGGCTGCTGTGACCAGGCTGCTGTGGTCAGGCTGCTGTGGTCAGGCTGCTGTGGTCAGGCTGCTGTGACCAGGCTGCTGTGACCAGGCTGCTGTGACCAGGCTGCTGTGACCAGGCTGCTGTGACCAGGCTGCTGTGGTCAGGCTGCTGTGGTCAGGCTGCTGTGGTCAGGCTGCTGTGGTCAGACTGCTGCTGTGGTCAGTCTGCTGCTGTGGTCAGTCTGCTGCTGTGGTCAGGCTGCTGTAGTCAGGCTGCTGTGGTCAGGCTGCTGTGACCAGGCTGCTGTGGTCAGACTGCTGTGGTCAGGCTGCTGTGGTCAGGCTGCTGTGGTCAGGCTGCTGTGGTCAGGCTGCTGCTGTGGTCAGACTGCTGTGGTCAGACTGCTGCTGTGGTCAGACTGCTGCTGTGGTCAGACTGCTGTGGTCAGACTGCTGCTGTGGTCAGGCTGCTGTGGACAGGCTGCTGTGGTCAGGCTGCTGTGGTCAGGCTGCTGTGGTCAGGCTGCTGCTGTGGTCAGACTGCTGTGGTCAAACTGCTGCTGTGGTCAGGCTGCTGTGATGGTGATGTGAGGTTTCTCTTGTCTTCCAGAGGGCAGCAGGAGCTGCAGACGGTGTCAGCTGCCATCCAGACCGTCCTGTCCACCCCGATCACTGTGGCCACAGCCCTGAAGGGCATCCAGAAGACACTGGGAAAACCACTGCCTTTCAAGGTAAAGAGAATGTCTGAACCTCCGAATGCTTCCTGTTAATCTTCCTGATGCGTTATTTTGAGAAGTCACAGTACTGGATGTTGACCCATCATAACCTTATTGAAAAGAAAAAAAAGCAATAACAAAAACAGTAAGGAATAAAAAGCAACAACAATAATATAAACGTGTAAAAAAACCAAATCCTCCTCTTCCAGTTGGAGTCTGTGGCTGAGTGTGCGTCTCGTCTGAGAGTCCTGAGCCGCGTCCTGGACGTGGGGGACCTGAGGCTGGACGGCTCGTCCAGGAAGCAGGAGGTGTCCCGCCTCCAGGAGGCTGTCCTGGGCCTGGAGACCAAGGAGAGGCTGCTGGAGGCCTGGGGCCTGGTCCTGCTCGCCAACAACCAGCTAGAGCCGCACCACTCAGGTGGGATGAATCACACGACTTTAGACGTCGGGAAAATGTTCTGTGCCTTGGCCTCCTCTGATGTCCGTGGTGTGGTGCTCCTCAGGTGTGCTGGAGAGGTTGGTGTCCTGTGTGGAGCAGCAGCAGGGTCACATGACGTCCTGCGGCCTCCTGGAAGTTCGTCCGTCCGTGACGGGAGCCGGCGAGCCGGCAGACAGCGCCCCCGCCTGCAGGGAGGCGTTACTGCAGCTGCGCCGCAGGGCCCAGCTCTGGCCGCTGGTGGAGGAACTGGCCCTTCTCAACCAGCTCCGGCTGTGTGCAGACCTGCTGCAGATGGCCCTCACTCAGGGGTAAGGAGGGGTAGGGAGGAGCAGAATGCCCTGGTGAAAGAGGGGGGCGGCCATGCTTGCTCGCTGCAGTGTCGTCTCGTCAGGGCTGATTGTGTGGTGCTGTTGCTTCCTCAGGGATAGGGACAGGGAGGACAGCATGAGGAGGGAACTCTCCCAGCACCTGCGCTTCTGCCTCCAGTCCACGCCCATGAACGTCAGCCAGCTGCAGCCTCTCTGGTTCCTGCTCAGCAGTGACCGGGTCAGTCAGACTCCCTGTTGAACCTTTCAAGCACCAAAGCGTCCATGTTTGTTTCCTGTGTGGTGACCGTGTTGCCCTTCTCCCCCCAGCCTTCGGAGGAGCTGCAGTTTGTGTGGTGCGAGCTGCTGTCTGAAGCGCTGGCCTCTCTGTGGAGCAGCAGCGTGACCTCTGACCCTGAGCGCTGGCTGAAGTGGGACCCCCTGAGTCCAGAGTCCCAGATGGCAGCAAAGTCATCTCTGGTACCTGACAGCACGGTACCGTAGCTACAGTGTAACGTCTAATGGTGCTCTAATCGGAATGTCAAATTGAAAACGTAACTTTCGTGTTGTGTCCTTTCCAGGGTCCTGGCATGCTGAGTAAAGCTGTGTGGTCGCACTGCATGCTGGGAGTCCTAAGCAGCATTGAGAGTGGGGGCTGCTGGGATCCCACAGGAATGTCACTCCTTTCGGCCTCAAGGGTCACCCTGGGGGAGTGGCGGGAGAGGAGCCAGCAGCTGCAGGACGTCAGCGCCCTGCTCTGGAACAACATGGCCATGCCTGCCCTGGCTGAGTTCAGGTACACACACCGACATGACGTTCAGAAACGATCCAAAAGAGATCAGTGGACTTCCTGGAGACGACTCTACCCGCTGGCAAGCTGCCAGCATGTTCAGTAAGCCTTTGGGCCGTTAGTTTCACGGTGTTCCTGTGTCTCCCCCCCCCCCTCCCGCAGACGAACAGACAGCAGGCTGCAGGGTATGGTGCTGCGCAGACAGCTGCAGAGCATGGCCGACCTGCTGCCCCCCGCCTTGCAGGAGGGATACACCGAGAGCTGTGAGAGTCTGGTGGAGGACCAGGACCCTCTGGTGGCTGCCCAGGAGATCCAGACCGTCCTCCGAGACTTCCTGGCCCCCAGCCTGCTCCCTGAAGGCCTGCTGGATGCCCTGCTCACCGGCCTGCAGCAGTACGTCCAGAACAAGGTCAAGCCCGGGCCCAGCCCGGAGGCCCACTCGGGGGTGTTCTGGGTCAACATGGGCCTGATGCACATGAAGGTGTGGACCCCACAGACTATCTTCGACCCAGCTGTGAAGCGAGCCTATAAGTTGAGCTACTCTCAGGAGGAGGTGGGTACACCTCCACGACGCCGCGCGCCTCTTCCACCTTTCTCCCCGTGTTTTAACGTTTGACGCTAACTGGCTGTGTGACCGCCTGCGTTTCCCAGCTGGCCTTGCTGCAGGAGGAGTGGAGGGGGCGGAGCCTGGCGTCGCAGCTGCTGACTGGAGCAGAGCTGGGGGAGAACAGCACCACTGACGGCTTCCAGCACCCTCGTATCAGGTCAGCATCCGGACAGCTGTGGGCTGGACCCAGTGTTTCACACAGCGTTAACCTCCAGGTGCATGCGGACGGGAGGGTTGTGTTCTCTCTTTAAGCATGTTCCTCCGCTGTGGCTCCAGGTACCTGTGGATCCGGATGCAGCAGGTGAAGGAGCAGATCGCAGAGCTGTCCAGGAAGCAGGCGTGTCGCCCGACAGAGCCGCAGTACGGCCGGCTCTTCCAGGAGCTGCAGCACTACCTCTGCAGCATCGGCCAGCCTGCAGCCGTGGAGGACCTCCTCTCCCACCTCCTGAAGGCCCTGCAGGGCAGCGGGCCCAAATCCAGGTCGGGGATCCAGGGCCTGCTGAAGGAGGAGGCCGTGTGGCAGGCGTCCCAGCATTGCTTCGCCCTCAGGCTGCAGGAGGACTACCCGCTGTACCCTGACGTGGTGGGGCCCCTGCGGACCGCCATCCTCCAGCTCCGCCACGGCATGAGGCTGCTGGCTTCCCAGCTGGCCTCCTCTCTCACCCCCATGCTGGGCCTGCCCAAGCTGGTGTCCTGCCTGCTGGCCTTCCCCTCCCTGTCCCCCAGCCTGCCCTCCTACCTGGCCAGGGCTGACTACCTGTGCTCGCGGGCCTGTGTGGATGTGCTGCGGGGGCTGGCCAAGCTCCTCCCCCAGCAGGACCCGGCACGCACGGTCCCCGAGACCTCCACCCTGCTGCTGAACGCTCTCCTGTACGTGCAGTGCCACGCCCTGTCCACCGGGGGGCTGAGCCAGGACACCCACAAGCTCTTCAGGCACATCTGTCAGGTGCGCTAGCCTGGGCCTCCATCACCGGGGGGAGGGGGGGGGCTGAACGAGCACCAGGGTTTGTGGAGAAGAGTGCAGTGTGTGATGCTCTACATCTCCCCCCTGCCCTGCCCTGCCCTCCTCCCCCCTCCCCCTCCCCCACAGGCGGTGGTGAACGAGTGGGACGAACAGGAGAGAAGAGCCAGGGAGAAGGAGCAGCTGGAGGCCAGTCTGTACCGCCATCGCAGCCGTCTCCACGGGACGGGCCTGAGCGAGGAGGAGCAGGAGGAGAGGGACTTCAGACGCAGCTTCCCTCAGTACAACCAGGTAGCCCTCTACCTCTGCTGGTACCCTCTACCTCTGCTGGTACCCTCTACCTCTGCTGGTATCCTCTCCCTGTGCTGGTACCCTCTCCCTCTGCTGGTACCCTCTCCCTGTGCTGGTACCCTCTCCCTCTGCTGGTACCCTCTGCTGGTACCCTCTCCCTCTGCTGGTACCTTCTCCCTGTGCTGGTACCCTCTCCCTCTGCTGGTACCCTCTGCTGGTACCCTCTCCCTCTGCTGGTACCCTCTCCCCCTGCTGGTACCCTCTCCCTGTGCTGGTACCCTCTACCTCCGCTAGCCTGTACAGGACGTGCTTGTCCCGCTCTGGCTGGGTTGAGCTGTTCTGCTGTGCAGCAGGGACTCTGATTCCTTCTCTTTGGTTCTTCAGGACTTTGCTGACATCACGGGCCCGGACACCCTGGAGGGGCCGGCGGAGGCGGGGCTAGAGGAGGAGGAAGTCCTGGAGGATGCGGGCGAGGCTGGTGTCCTGTCCCCAGCCTGTATGAACACCATGGTCCAGGTCCATCTGAGCCTCTGTCTGGGATACTCCCAGTCGCTGTGGTACCAAGGCAACCCTCCAGCCAATCACAGCAAACATCACATCAAAGCCCTGGTCACCTCGTACCAGATCACAGCTCCTGTGATGGCACGCTTCTATCACCTGCTCGGTGGGTCCTGCCACTGAACCACTATTAACGTCTAATATCAATGTACTAAATGAGAGCTAAATATGTTTTCATTGTATTTATCTTTGTGTCCACAATTGGAAGTGCAATTTGAAATGTGTATACAGTATTTTGTACAATCACACGCTTTTTGACATTGAAGTTCGTCAGTACTTCTACTTCGTAAGCATACATTAAGTTAAATATTTCTTCCACTTAGGATACCTTATGGTGAATTACTAATCTAATCTACCAAACCCCCACCTCACCCCTCCTCACCCCTCCTCACCCCACCTCACCCCTCCTCACCCCCTCCTCACCCCTCCTCACCCCTCCTCACCCCCACCTCACCCCACCTCACCCCTCCTCACCCCTCCTCACCCCTCCTCACCCCCACCTCACCCCACCTCACCCCCCCTCCTCACCCCACCTCACCCCACCTCACCCCTCCTCACCCCTCCTCACCCCACCTCACCCCTCCTCACCCCCTCCTCACCCCTCCTCACCCCTCCTCACCCCCACCTCACCCCTCCTCACCCCTCCTCACCCCTCCTCACCCCTCCTCACCCCCTCCTCACCCCTCCTCACCCCTCCTCACCCCCACCTCACCCCTCCTCACCCCCTCCTCACCCCACCTCACCCCTCCTCACCCCTCCTCACCCCACCTCACCCCTCCTCACCCCACCTCACCCCACCTCACCCCTCCTCACCCCACCTCACCCCACCTCACCCCTCCTCACCCCTCCTCACCCCTCCTCACCCCTCCTCACCCCTCCTCATCCCCACCTCACCCCTCCTCACCCCTCCTCACCCCCTCCTCACCCCTCCTCACCCCTCCTCACCCCCACCTCACCCCTCCTCACCCCACCTCACCCCTCCTCACCCCTCCTCACCCCCTCCTCACCCCACCTCACCCCTCCTCACCCCTCCTCACCCCCACCTCACCCCTCCTCACCCCACCTCACCCCTCCTCACCCCCACCTCACCCCACCTCACCCCTCCTCACCCCTCCTCACCCCTCCTCACCCCTCCTCACCCCCTCCTCACCCCTCCTCACCCCTCCTCACCCCCACCTCACCCCTCCTCACCCCCTCCTCAC
Source organism: Hypomesus transpacificus (assembly GCF_021917145.1). Taxonomy (NCBI): domain Eukaryota; kingdom Metazoa; phylum Chordata; class Actinopteri; order Osmeriformes; family Osmeridae; genus Hypomesus; species Hypomesus transpacificus. The sequence goes on along the minus strand of NC_061065.1, from coordinate 5,962,523 downwards.
CCCACCTCACCCCTCCTCACCCCTCCTCACCCCACCTCACCCCTCCTCACCCCACCTCACCCCACCTCACCCCTCCTCACCCCACCTCACCCCACCTCACCCCTCCTCACCCCACCTCACCCCTCCTCACCCCTCCTCACCCCTCCTCACCCCCACCTCACCCCACCTCACCCCTCCTCACCCCTCCTCACCCCCTCCTCACCCCTCCTCACCCCCACCTCACCCCACCTCACCCCTCCTCACCCCTCCTCACCCCTCCTCACCCCCACCTCACCCCACCTCACCCCTCCTCACCCCCTCCTCACCCCTCCTCACCCCTCCTCACCCCCACCTCACCCCTCCTCACCCCTCCTCACCCCCTCCTCACCCCTCCTCACCCCTCCTCACCCCCACCTCACCCCTCCTCACCCCACCTCACCCCTCCTCACCCCTCCTCACCCCCTCCTCACCCCTCCTCACCCCTCCTCACCCGCCCTCCTCTCTGTCCTCAGACTCTGAGCTGGACCAGCATCTAGCCTGCACCCAGCTGCTTCTCAGCTCCCTGCTCCAGAACACTTTCCAGGGCCCGGAGGCCTCCGACCCCGGCCTCAGCCTTCAGCCAGACGGGCCCTACGACTTCTACCAGCAGCCCAACATGAGCGAGGCTCGCCGCTGCCTCCCTGTGGTGGAGCAGCTGGCCGTGGGCGTCAGACACAGGCTGGACGACTGGCCTGGACACCCCACCCTCATCCAGGTGGGAGCCTGCTGCAGCGTTGGCCCTCACCCCCCCTAACCCCACCCCCCTCACCCCCCTCCCCCCTCACCTCACCCCCCTCACCCCACCCCCCTCCCCCCTCACCCCCCTCACCCCTCACCCCACCCCCCTCACCCCACCCCCCTCACCCCACCCCCCTCACCCCTCTGTCAGCTGAGTTGAGAAGGATGTTGATGCTTCAGTGTGTCAGTCTTGTGTTGTGTGTTTGTGTCCCAGCTCACCGTGGTGATGGAGAGGATCCTGAGCTTCAGCCTGGCCAGCCCTCTTGCCAAGTTCCTCAATGGCCTGGAGATCCTGCTCAGCAAGGCCCAGGTCTGCTCCTCACAGCCCACAGCTGGCCCTGGACTGAACACTGGCTCTGTCTCTCTCTCTGTCTCACTCTCTCTCTCTTTCTCTCGGTATCTCTCTCTTTTTCTGTCTCTCTCACTCCTTTTCCATCGCTCTCCCTCTCCCAGTCTCTCTGCAAGCGTTATGTAATCATGTTCTGTGGAGCTAACCCCCCCCTCCTCCTCCCCCTGCCAGGACTGGGAGAACAACGCCAGTCGCTCCGTGTCTCTGCGCAGGGAGCTGGAGCCAGTCACTCAGCTCATCATCCACTGGCGCAAACTGGAACTGAGGTACGAGTCCTGCCGTACGGAACCCTGCCAGCGCCCTCTGCTGGTGGGCAGGACTCACGACAGCTGACTTCACTGTTTTTTTGCCTTTCAAAACAAACCCAGCAGGGTGCAACACTGAACCGTCATTAAAGTCGATTTGTTTCTGTTGCTTCCTAGCTGTTGGTCCAGCAGTCTGGACAACGCCCTGAAGCGCCACACAGAAAAATCCACCAAGCACTGGTTCTCTCTGTACCAGCTGATTGAGAGGTACCTGGAGGAGCAGAGGATGGATGCAGGTAACCTAGAAACCCTTCCACAACATCTCACCCACTTTATAAATCTCCTCAATGCTTTTATCATGAATTATTATATGAATGTTTCTAAAGATATTTAGGATGTAAGTGCTAACCCTGTGTGTGTGTGCGCGTGTGTGCGTGCGTGCGTGTGTGTGTGTTGTCCAGGGGAGGAGGAGTTGGAGCCGCTGTCCCTGTCCTCTGTGTCGTCCACGCTGCAGGCCTACATGGAGGGATCCTCCCTGGGGCAGTTCCACCCCCGCCTGACCATGCTGCTGGGCTTCCACTGCCACCTGCTGCTCCTGGGCCCCAGCCAGCAGGGCCAAGGTCTGCCTCGCTCCCCCGCCCCCGCACACCAGCCTCACTCAGCCCAGCCTCACTCAGCCTCACTCAGCCTCACTCAGCCCAGCCTCACTCAGCCCAGCCTCACTCAGCCCAGCCTCACTCAGCCCAGCCTCACTCAGACCAGCCTCACTCAGACCAGCCTCACTCAGACCAGCCTCACTCAGCCTCACTCAGCCCAGCCTCACTCAGCCCAGCCTCACTCAGCCCAGCCTCACTCAGCCCAGCCTCAGCCTCACTCAGCCCAGCCTCACTCAGCCCAGCCTCACTCAGCCTCACTCAGCCCAGCCTCACTCAGACCAGCCTCACTCAGCCCAACCTCACTCAGCCCAGCCTCACTCAGCCCAGCCTCACTCAGACCAGCCTCACTCAGACCAGCCTCACTCAGCCCAACCTCACTCAGCCCAACCTCACTCAGACCAGCCTCACTCAGACCAGCCTCACTCAGACCAGCCTCACTCAGCCTCACTCAGCCCAGCCTCACTCAGCCTCACTCAGACCAGCCTCACTCAGCCCTGGTCCCCAGGGAACTCCTGTCATGCGTGTTTTAGATGTTTCCCTGCTGCAACACACCTGATTCAGACGAGTAGGTTGTCATCAAGCTCTGTGGAAGCCTCTAGAACAAGCAGGGCAGCGGGTCCCGAGGACCAGGGCTGAGGAGGAGGGCTGATTTAGTCATGTGGTTTCTTCAGTGTGACTGTATGAAACTGGAATCTTGGTTCCATGGCTGCTGTTGTAACAGCTGTTCTGTTCTGACTGGGGTTTGTTTGTGCTACACAGAACCCCTGTGCCACTTGCTGTGGAACCTGCACAAATACTACAGCCAGTTCTCTGAGTGCATCCAGACCAAACTCGTTCAGCTCAGACAGCCCATTGAGAAGGAGCTCAAGGTATGCTGGCGAGACACTAACTACATTACATTACATTTACATTTAGTCATTTAGCAGACGCTCTTATCTAGAGCGACTTACAGTAAGTACGGGGACATTCCCCCGAGGCAATTAGGGTGAAGTGCCTTGCCCAAGGACACAACGTCATTTAGCAGGGCTTGGAATCGAACCAGCAACCTTCTGATTACTAGCCCGATTCCCTAACCGCTCAGCCACCTTACTCCCTAACTATAGAGTACATGGATGTTTTGACATGCCAGTAGGGACATGCAATGCATACTAACGAGGTGTACCCCTTCAGGACTTTGTGAAGATTTCCAAGTGGAACGATGTCAGTTTCTGGTCCATCAAACAGTCAGTGGACAAGACCCACAGGTACGATGGATCTACATCTCCTCCAGTAGCCGTGGCTGCTTCTACAGCATTACACACATCAGCCCCTTTGAAGTATGTTGTGATAAGTATATTAGAATGACTGTCGTTCCTCTACCACTCAGAACCCTCTTCAAGTTTGTGAAGAAGTTTGAGGCTGCCCTGTGTAGCCCCTGTGCCCCAGCTCTGGTGGAGCAGGGCACTAGTGCCAGCCTGGACACTGTGGATGCCAACCCAGAGGAGACGACCCTGCATCGGGTACACCGGGCCCTGAAGATCACCCTCCCTGGCAGGGGAAGAGACCTCCAGGTATCCTGTCACAAACTAGCCACCACACAGCAGAACAACCTTTAGTCAAGAGTGCTCCAACACACCTGACTCAGGTGACTGGGTTGTTATCGAGCTCTGCGGAAGCCTGGTAACGACCATTCGTTTGAGGACAGGTGTGTTTGAGCAGGGAAACATCTAGAACATTCAGGACCGTGGACCCTGAGGACCAGGATGGAACACCCCCTGGTTGTAAGATGTGTACGTGGAGGAGGTTGTTGAAGGTGTTTGGTGTGTGTTTCAGAGCGACGTCCCAGAGGCGAGTCACCTGGCTGGCTCCTCGTCCCTCCTGCTCCGCCTGCCTCACCTCACCAGGAAGATGAAGAACATGAGCGTCCAGCTGGTGAAGAAGAACCCCCTGCCGGAGCTGTCAGAGGACCTGGACATGTTCACCGGTAAGGAACCGTGCCTCTCTCAGAGTCCTGTTGGTGTGAGAGAGGAGGAGAGCGAGGTGTTGGTGCGAGGGAGGAGGAGAGGGAGGTGTTGGTGTGAGAGAGGAGGAGAGGGAGGTGTTGGTGTGAGGGAGGAGGAGAGCGAGGTGTTGACTGTGGGAGCTGGATGCTGTTTCAGGGGAGATCATCAGTAACCTGCGCGACCTGCAGAGCTTGACGGTGGACATGAAGGCAGAGAAGGACAGGCAGAAGTCTGAGGTGAAGCACATCCTGCAGCAGAAGCAGAGAGCTCTCTCTGACCTCTTTAAGATGCTGGCTGAGATCGGTGAGTCCCCCCCCCCCCCCCGCCTGTCCTTCATGTTCCTCAGTGTGAAATATAACTGCACCTCTCAGCGGTCAGGGTTGACCTTGACTTGACCTCTGAGGAACTTTGTGTTCCTCTGTCGACACGAGCGTTGGGCTGCGTAGCGTTGACGGTGGTGAATGATGATGATGATGGTGTGTGTGTGTGCAGGCCTGTCGTACCGGAAGGGGCTGGCGTGGAGCAGGACAGCCAGCCCAGAAGAGATGCTCTGTCTGCAGCCTCTGGAACTCTCCACAGCCCTGACTGCCGTCAGGACCCAGGAGCAGGCTGAGAACACGTACGCCACACACACACCTCGCCACACACACACCTCTCCACACACACACCTCTCCACACACACACCTCTCCATACACACACAGAGCTATTCCCTGTGTAGTTTATGATGTGTGACTCTGTAATTGAGTGGAGCTGTTGTGTTTCTCTCCTCAGGCTGTTCACAGAGTTGGCAGCAGCGTGGGACGGCTGTCAGAAGTATTTCTATCGGTCCTGGGCTCGAAGGACGGCCATGCAGACGGCGCTTCAGAGCGCTGCCAAGGTGATACAGACAGAACAACTGGGTTTCTGTGTCAGCTGGAGTGGTCAGGAGCTGGGGGTGTGTGTGTGTGTGTGTGTGTGTGTGTGTGTTTCAGGAGGTGGGGCTGACAGTGTGTGTGTTTCAGGAGGTGGGTCTGGGGAACATCGACCGCTGCAGGGGGTTCTCCTCCCACCTGTTCAAGCTCCTCCTGAAGCAAAGACGCCGGCTGGCCGGGCTGACGAAGCAGTGGGTGCACCTCAGGTCAGACCTCCACCCTCCCCCTTCACCTCCCCCCTCCCCCTCCACCCTCCTCCCTCACCCCCGAGCCACCATCTGCTCCTCCAGTCACCTACCAACTCTGCTCTCATACTGGATGTACAAACATCCTCACAGGCTTGTTGCTGGTGTGCTCCCCCCTCCCCTCCCCCTCCCTCACATACAGGAGGTTAACCACCAGCGTTCAGGGGATCCAGGCCAACCTCCAGAGCCACGGCCCAGACGCAGGAGGTCTTCCCCCCCAGGTGGCCCTCCAGGGCTGGGTGTCCCGTGCCCAGGGTCTGGCCGCCCAGTGTGCCACCCTCCTCCAGCAGCTGACCTGGCTGCTTCAGTGCTGCCCGGAGAACCACCACCACCACCCAGGCCTGCAGGAGCCGGAGGGGGCAGCCTGCCCGGCGGAGCCCAGCCTGAGGTGCCCTACTCCCCTGGCGGCCCAGCGCCAGCCGCTTGGCTGTCTGATGAGGAGGGGAGACCCAGGCTGGTGTCAGCTGAGCCAGCGTGTGTCAACCATGCTGACCCAGACCCAGGCCCTGAAGGAGGAGCTGCAGGCAGTAGCACAGCAGTCCACACAGGGGGCGCTGCACACCTGGTGAGCCCACACACCCAGACCACATCGCTTCTACAGTGTGTCTTCTAATGTCTATTCCAGTCTTTAAACAAGATGACACAAAGACATGTTGTTGTTGTTGTTGACAACGCCCCTCCTTCACCCTGATCCCCACAGGAGCCATTTTGCCACGTGCTGTTCTGGTTTGGACCGGCTGGGCTCAGTGGCGGGCCAGATGCTGTCTGTGGAGCAGCTGTTCACTTTGGCGGGGCCAGAGGGCCCTGCTGCCTCCCAGCCTGGCCTGGCCTCCAGCCTGCGCTACGTCAGAGGAGAAGTGGAGGCCTGTCTCACAGAGTTCACCACCTGGAAGGCCCAGCACCTGTCCCTGGGCCAGGGGGAGCACACAGGTAGGCCTGCACGCATGGGAACAGGAAGGAACACACACCAGCGGTTTTATATCAAGTCGATCAGTGAATACGATTTAAAAACAATTTTATTGTATGGATGGAAAAAGTATCCTGTGCGTTGGGACACCCATGATTTCATTCATAAATAAACTGGAATCTCTCTGATGGCTTCATAGGGAGCCAGCAGGACTTTAGCTCTGAGTTCTGTGGAGAGCTGGAGAACACCATCACCATGCTGCTGTTAGCCATCCAGAACCTGGTGAAGAGGAGGGAGGGCGAGGCCAGGGGAGAGCAGCACGCGGGCGCCAGGAGAGGTGAGAGGCTCCAGCCTGGTGGTTTAACCTCCAACAACCTCCCTGTTCACTGGGGGGGACTCATCCTTCTGTCTGGACTGAGGAGAGGACTGAGGAGAGGGGGGGGATCTTCCACCACCTGGAAGTGAGATCATCGAGATTAGAATACAGACCAGCGTGGTCTTGGAGGTGTTGTGGTGTTGATGCGGTTGCGTGTTGTGCTGTGTCCAGAGAGCGAGGAGGAGGAGGCTGCGGAGGACCTGCTGAAGCCTGGACACCTGAGCCGCCTTCTGGAGGAGGAGCTGGCGGGGGAGCTGGGCTGTCTGGCCCTGGGGGAGGTCAGCGCCGCTCTGGAGCAGCTGCTTAACAGACTGGCAACACACAGAGAGACCTGTCCTCCACAGCAGCTACATGTACGTGCTCACACACACTCTCTCACCTACACACACAAACACACACACAAACAAACACACACACTCTCACACACACACACGGTAAATAATCATAACAAAACCACCACTTTAAAGACCCCAAAATCTTAAACTAATAATCACAGTTCATTATTTTCTCAAAAATTTGAAGGATAATAGTGTTCTTTGAAGTTTAAACCCCAGTGTGTGTGTGTGTGGGTGTGTTCAGGAGCTGACTGAGGCGTGTGTGTTGCTGGTGCGTCTGGAGCCCATGCTGGGTGTGTACTCTGAGCTGGTGCGCTACTACCTGGCCGTGTCTCTGGGGGCCCACAGGAGCACCGGCAAGCTGCTGTCAGTCCTGGCCAGCATCTTCACCGAGCTGGCTCAGAAGGTAGCGCCCTCCACCTCCCCTTACACCTCCCCCTTCCCCCTCCACCTTCCCTTACACCTCCACCTCCCCCCTTACACCTCCACCAAGTACAACAACAAGTAGTATTTATGTAGATCTCGACCACACGAAGCTCTGAGTGACCATTCCTCCTCTGTGCGCAGGGCTTCTGCCTGCCCCAGGAGCTGATGGAGGGAGGAGACGGAGAGGGAGCCACGGACTTCCATGACTACGAGGGCGGAGGCATCGGCGAGGGGGAGGGAGTCAAAGACGTCAGTGACAAGATCGACAACGAAGAACAGGTGACGTGTGCCCTGAGGGCGCTTTTCATGCAGGACGAACGCTAGCCCTCGATGCTGTCCTGACCCCTGTGTGTGTCCTGACCCCTGACCCCTGTGTGTGTCATGACCCCTGACCCCTGTGTGTGTCCTGACCCCTGACCCCTGTGTGTGTCCTGACCCCTGTGTGTGTCCTGACCCCTGACCCCTGTGTGTGTCCTGACCCCTGACCCCTGTGTGTGTCCTGACCCCTGTGTGTGTCCTGACCCCTGACCCCTGTGTGTGTCATGACCCCTGACCCCTGTGTGTGTCATGACCCCTGACCCCTGTGTGTGTCCTGACCCCTGTGTGTGTCCTGACCCCTGACCCCTGTGTGTGTCATGACCCCTGTGTGTGTCATGACCCCTGACCCCTGTGTGTGTCCTGACCCCTGACCCCTGTGTGTGTCCTGACCCCTGACCCCTGTGTGTGTCATGACCCCTGTGTGTCATGACCCCTGACCCCTGTGTGTGTCCTGACCCCTGACCCCTGTGTGTGTCCTGACCCCTGACCCCTGTGTGTGTCCTGACCCCTGTGTGTGTCCTGACCCCTGACCCCTGTGTGTGTCCTGACCCCTGACCCCTGTGTGTGTCCTGACCCCTGTGTGTGTCATGACCCCTGACCCCTGTGTGTGTCCTGACCCCTGTGTGCCTCCTGACCCCTGACCCCTGTGTGTGTCATGACCCCTGACCCCTGTGTGTGTCCTGACCCCTGACCCCTGTGTGTGTCCTGACCCCTGTGTGTGTCCTGACCCCTGACCCCTGTGTGTGTCCTGACCCCTGACCCCTGTGTGCGTCCTGACCCCTGTGTGTGTCCTGACCCCTGTGTGCGTCCTGACCCCTGACCCCTGTGTGTGTCCTGACCCCTGTGTGTGTCCTGACCCCTGACCCCTGTGTGCGTCCTGACCCCTGTGTGTGTCCTGACCCCTGACCCCTGTGTGTGTCCTGACCCCTGTGTGCTGGTGCAGGTGGAGGACACCTTCCAGGGGGGTCAGGAGAAGAAGGAGGAGGAGCAGGACAAGAGGAACATCAAAGAGGAGGAGAATGCCATCGAGATGTCGGAGGACTTTGATGGGCAGATGCATGATGGGGACGAAAGAGAGCCAGGTAGGTCACCTGCTGGGGCAGAGCTGGGGCAGAGCTGGGGCTGAGCTGGGGCTGAGCTGGGGCTGAGCAGGGGCTGAGCTGGGGCTGAGCTGGGGCTGAGCAGGGGCTGAGCTGGGGCAGAGCTGGGGCAGAGCTGGGGCAGAGCTGGGGCAGAGCTGGGGCTGAGCTGGGCACTCCTCCAGGCTTGGATGTCAGTGTTTCTCTTGGTCTGTGTTTAGGTGAGGAGTCGGAGGAGTCGGACAAGGAGGATGAGGAAGAGCTGGATAAGAAGATGGGCGACCTGGGCGAGGGCCAGACAGACACCCTGGATGAGAGGATGTGGGGGGATGATGAGGAGGATGAAGATCTGGAGGGCAGCGACAAGGAGGAGGAGTCTGGCCAGGGAATGGACCAGGTATGGACAAGGAGTGGGCTCAGTTCAAGACCATCTGCCTGACTCACGTCAGGTTGAGGAGCGTAGCTTGGAGCTCGCTTCTCTGCACACACACACACATCTGTTTGCTTATCCACATGTTCCTTTCTGGTATTTTTGTTTTAGGGCGAATCGGAAATGGTTGCCAAGGACGACAACCTTGATGCAGCTGACCCCAACAAAGATCAGAAGAACCAGGACAAAGACCAGTCGCTGGAGGATGAGGAGAAGGAGAAGATCCACGAGCAGGGAGATGAGGTGAGGCTCTGACGTCTTGGTGTATCTGCTTGTAATTAGCAGAGAGAGAGAGAGTCTGTTATATCTGTGCTGCTGCTATTTTTCAGCGCGAGTTTGACGAGAACGAGGTTGACCCCTATCATGGGAAACAAGAGAAGAAGCCAGAGCCTGATGCCATGGACCTGCCGGAGGACCTTAACCTGGACCAGGAGGACGACCAGGCTGGGGACGAGGGGGAGGGAGACGGTAAGGGGTCAGGGGTCAAACTAAGGGTGGAGTTGACTGGGCTCAGAACAATCAGAAATACCTATTTTCTCTTTCTTTCCAGAAGAGAATCCTTTCGACATTGACGAGAAGCCCATGGACCTGGATAAGGAGGGAGGAGAGGAGGAGGGAGAGGAGGAGGGAGCAGGAGAGACGGACGCTGAGCAGCCAGGAGAGGAAGAGTGCAAGGAGCCAAAGACTGAGGAGGAGGAGGAGGAGGAGGAGGGAGGAGGAGACAAGCCAGAGGACGACAGTGAGCCTGGAGTCAAAGAAGAAGAGGAGGGGGAGGAGGAGCAAGAAAAAGATGAAGGACAAGAGGCAGGAAAAGAGAAAGACCTGACTATCCCAACAGACAAAGGCCAGAAACCAAAGGTAGCTGTAACTCTTATTTACCACCTACAGAAAACGGTATTGTGTGTGTGTGTGTGTGTGTGTGTGTGTGTGTGTGTGTGTGTGTAGAAGTAACCAAGTTTCTCTGGTGTCTTCAGGAGGAGGAGGAGGAGGGGGTGGGTGAGGACGAGGAGCAGCCGGAGGCAGTGAAGAGGGAGGAACACGCTACAGACGGCCAGACAGGAGAGGAGAACGTCCAGAGCGACACAGCTGTGGAGCTGGCAGGAGAGGCGTCAGAGAGAGACCAGGCTAAAGAGGTACGGCACACACACACACACGTTAGGAGCATCCTTGTGAGGACCTACCATTGACTTCCATTCAAAATGTTGTTCTCTCTAACCCCTAACCTTAACCCGAACACTAATTCGAACCGTATCTCTTAAACTCCTTGGACAAAGCATTTGACCTTATAGGGATCAGCAAAAGGTCCCCCAAGGTCAAGTTTGATCACTTTTACTGGACATAAGAGTCCCCACAAGGATAGTAATACCAGCACACACTCACACACACAATAGTCCCAGCCACTGATATGTGACTTCTGTCCCCAGGAGCACGGTAGCGGGGCTGCAGATGCCAGTCAGACAGAGGGCCACGAGTCCAAGCTGACAGCCAGGATGGCCTCCCAGAGACAGAGTCAGAGCAAAACACAGGTACGACTCACATGGGACCGTGGAAACACCAGTTAAACCAGACCTGGGGCCTTTCTCTCCCTGACCTGGAATCTCTCTGTCTCTCTCTCTGTCTCTCTCTCTCTGTGTCTCTCTCTCTCTGTCTCTCTCTCTGTCTCTCTCTCTGTCTCTCTCTCTCTCACTCTCTGTCTTTCTCTCTCTCTCTCTGTCTCTCTCTCTGTCTCTCTGTCTCTCTCTCTGTCTCTCTCACTCTCTGTCTCTCTCTGTCTCTCTCTCTGTCTCTCTCTCTCTCCTGTTCCAGAGCTTCAAGAGGAAGCCGGGCCGGGCGGACAACGAGCGCTCGACCGGAGACGACAGCGAGCGCGTCAACAAGCGTCTGCGTACGGTGGAGAGCAGCCAGGAGCGACGTCAGGACGCCAAGCAGCCGGCGGCCCAGCAGGAGTCTGACCTGTACGAGCACATCAAGCAGGGAGAGACGGCCTACGACAAACAGACATACGGTCAGACGCCCACCTCTCTGTACACTGGGACTGAATACTGTTCAGTTTGATGTTTTAAAGTAGCCTTATGTTTTAACTGAACTTTTAAATATCTCTGAGAGCTGATTGGGTCCCACGCTGTGTTATTTGACAGATGTGGCCAGCACAGAGCAGCAGAAACCAGCCGGTCCACATCACGACTCGGACCCAGACGACGATGACGTTGCCATGGACACGGAGGACCAGGAAGAAGACCTGCAGGCTGCGGATGCTCAAGAGTTGAAGCCCGAGCAACTAGACTCTACTAAAGGATCCCAGAAAGGTGCCCTGTTCATCCCCTCATCATCCCATCCTGCTCCGCACGGCTTAGACGCGTGTCTCTGTCTGTGTTGTAGCTTATGCAGTTTCCCCCTGTGTAGGACTGGACAGTGGAGATATGGAGGCCAAGACACAGGGAGAGGAGGAAGAGAAGCGATGGAAAGACAGAGAGAGACTGGAGGAGGAGGAGGAGAAGGAGAGAGCAGAGAGGAGCACAGAGTCCACCATCCACACGGTCCCTGAGCTGCTGATTGAGACCCAGCGGGCTGTGCCCCCCGACCCCGACCAGCTGAGGAGGGAGATGGAGCTGCAGCTCGAGTCCTGGCAGAGACAGGCCCCAGGAGACCACCAGGAGGTACACACACACACACACACACACCACCAGCTGTCACAGCATTGTACTTTCATATGTAGGTACACACCTAGATCAAAGCCTAGGTTGTTGGCTTTAGACCTGTTGCTCTGTGTCATCTGACCCTCTTCCTGTGTGTCCCTGTGTGTCCCTGTGTGTCCCTGTGTGTCCCTGCGTGTCCCTGTGGTCCAGGAGAGTGCGGCGGCCGCCATGTGGCACCAGTACCAGACCCTGACCTCGGCCCTGTCCCAGCAGCTGTGTGAACAGCTCCGGCTCATCCTGGAGCCCACACGCGCCGCCAAACTCAAGTAAGCACAGGCTCCCCGGACCTCCACACCACCATGTGGTCATGTGACTCTTCCGCTCTCAAAACTGGATGGATTCTGTGAAACTCCACCTTCTTTGGAAGCTGCCGTTTTTTTGTTCCAGTTCTTTCAAGGAGCTTGTCTTTTCTTTCTTCCTCTCTCCTTGGACAACAGGGGAGACTTCCGCACAGGCAAGCGTCTGAACATGCGTAAGGTCATCCCCTACATCGCTAGCCAGTTCCGCAAAGACAAGATCTGGCTGAGGAGGACCAAGCCTAGCAAGAGGGAGTACCAGATCTGCTTGGCTGTGGATGACTCGTCCAGCATGGTGGACAACCACTCCAAACAGGTATGAGAATCCAGCCAGAGCCCTGGGGGGCCCCAGAACTTGCTCTTTTTAGAAAACAGTTTTTGACTGTTTTTTTGAGAAAATGAAACTTTTGGTGTCGTGTTTGGGTGGAAAAAGAAGTAGCTATTTTAGACATTTTGTAGATTTTTTTTTTTTGATATTGGACATATTTTCAAAAAGGTTTTGAACAAGAATTTCAAAAAGGTTTTGAACAAGATTTTCCAACAAAGTTTTGAAAGGTTGAAAAATAAAAAGGTTTAAAAAAAATTGAAACTTTTTTTGTGAGCCAGTCGCGCCCATGCCTGCTGCACATAACCCAACATGTTTCCTGTGACTTGCAGCTGGCGTTTGAGTCCCTGTCTGTGATCGTCAACGCCCTCACTCTCCTGGAGGTGGGCCAGGTGTCGGTGTGCAGGTAACATGCTCACTCATGTATGAGTGTATTAGAGCTACTTAAAAGTACTTTTAACTAGCAGTACAATTCCTAACTCAACAAAAAACATTCTTATTCTTTTCTTCTTCCGTCAGTTTCGGCGAGACTGTGCAGCTTCTCCACCCGTTCCAGCAGCAGTTCACTGACCAATCAGGGGCCAGGATCCTGAGGCTCTGCCAGTTCAAGCAGAAGAAGACCAGGATAGCTCAGGTGGATAAATCTGGCATCTGGCATACATCTGGCATACCTCCACCCCTCATTAGGGGAACCCCTTTCTTTCCCCAGTTACTTGTTTGACTGTAGGTGTCTTTTCAGACTAGACTGACTAGTGTTGTGTTTCCATCTGTCAGTTTTTGGAGACGTCAGCCAGCATGTTTGTAGCAGCGCGGCAGCAGACTCCTGGGGCCATGCACACAGGTACGACGCACCTCCAGCCTTCTCTTAACCCTCAGAAAATCACTGATTTCAAGATCTCCTTTCATCTGTCCACTGTAACATTTAACTTTGTTTCCATTAAAACAGACTGCCTGATTTCCTTTGTTAGGCTAGTGCTTTGGTTGGGGTGAGTTAGGAATCTCATTAGTCCATAACCTCCAGTAATGAGAAAAGACATTCATGAATGCCCGCTGATTGCATTCACTTCTGAGCCTCTTGGGTCAATGCCCTGGTTGTATCTGATGTCCAACCAACACGTCCTCAGTGAAACCGTGGTAGGAGAGGGAGCTGGGAGAGCAGAGCAGGTACTGTTATTGAAAGGCAGGCCATTGTCCCTCTCTACAGTGCCCACGGTGGAGTTAACGTTTCCTCTTTGTGGAGCCGCGGTGCAGATCAGTGTAAAAGCGGTATCAGGCTCCCTGTGTGCTCCCCAGACTCCCAGAGGCATGTAACAAGAGAGCCACAGACATCGTGAGACTGTCTACACTGACTGGCCTTTCTCTCCCTTACTCTCTTCTGCTCCCTCTCTCGCCCCTCTCCCTGGCCGTGTCTCTCTCTCCGCTCAGACACAGCCCAGCTGCTGGTCATCGTGTCGGACGGCAGGGGTCTCTTCCTGGAGGGGAAGGAGAGGGTGACGGCAGCTGTGCAGGCGGCGCGCAGTGCCAACGTGTTTGTCATCTTTGTGGTGCTAGACAACCCCAACTCAAGGGTAAGGAGCACTCCCCTTCATGAAGCGTGTGGTTGTGGGTGGTGCAGAAATCCCCCACAACAGGTGACTTGGTCGTGAACCTTGTCCAGCCCTTCTCCTCTGAACGTTTTATCTCCTGGCTCTCTCGTTCAGGACTCCATCCTGGATATTAAGGTGCCCATCTTCAAAGGCCCGGGTGAAATGCCGGAAATCCGCTCCTACATGGAGGAGTTCCCCTTCCCCTTCTACGTCATCCTGCGGGACGTAAACGCCTTGCCCGAGACCCTGAGCGATGCACTGAGGCAGTGGTTTGAACTCGTCACAGCAACCGACCTGTAGGCCAGCGAGAAGCCATCCCAGGTGGCGGTATGGACACTGCACAAGGCCACTCTGCTGCTAGCCTCCTCTTTTGGACTCAAACACGGGACTCAAAAGACGGACTTGCCGCTGTACATGTGCCTTTATTTTCTTATTTTTACTCTCATTTTAGTAGACTCTATAGAGTTTGATAGCAACCTCTGACATTTCGTCTTTTGTCATCAGGGGAATTCTGGAAGTTCTTTTGTAACGTAATAAGGATTGCTGTAACTTGCACGTCTATAACAAATGATAGAAGCAAATGTGATCCCCCTTTGTGTGAAAAACCTTGGTGAAGGTAAATACCTCTCTCCCCCTGTAATATACCCCTCCTTCACAATGTGTGGATGTTTCAGTGTTCCATTGCTCATCGGCCCATTTCTGCGTCAATGTGGACACATAGACTGACTGGGGGATAACTGACAGTTGTAAAATGTGTTTTTGCACACGATTTGTAAAAGAAACACCCCCTAAGTGACAAATCATGGCAAAAAAAGAAGCATGTTGATATGTTCTAGATACATTTTGAAATTACTGAAATGTGCCTTGAAGAATGTTGCATCTCATTTTACACCATGTACTCAAAGAGCAGTTGTTTACCTCAGGTAAACGGTTAGGGGCCGAAATGTATCATTCTACCCAAAAGTGAGGCCATTATTACTTGCAGTAAGATCAATGTAAAGGTCAGAGGTTTTTAGAAAGCCAGTTCTTATGCACTTTGAAGCACAAGGACTGCTAATACCTATTTTGATAGAATCTCCAATAACTCATTTTCTGGTCTAGAAACATATCAACTAACAGTTGTATTGACGACTTTCCCATATCAGAGTAGTGCTAATGATTGCAGAATGTTTGTGCATTGAAATGTTTATCATCAAGGTGTTTTGTAATGTGGACATGAATATAATCACACGTAGATTAAATTCTAAAAAGTTGTTCCTTCATACCATCCATCAGTTAAACAATGCCATGACACAATAAAATGTATGAAAACATTGAAACGTGTACAATTCGTCTTGAAGCCCTGCTACCCCAGCCCACACGAGGGAGCTGTTTGATTACGTGAATTGAGAAGGCCACAACAACCGAAGCATAGTAGCAGAGAATAGTAGCCTTGCTAAGCTAGTGAGGCTAAACAACCGAGCAGAACTTCAGTTACAACATGGCCATCTCAAGGTTACCTCCTGCAGCGCTTACCCTTAAGCAGGTAGGCTACTGTACCCAAGTTAGAGCTTGCACTTGAAAAAACATTGATATTTACAGTAACGTTTAGAGTATCCGTTCTTTAAAACGAAATTCAGCCTCGTCTCGCTGTTATTTTGCAACTAGCCTAGCTACAGTAGCGTTTATGCTAGCATGCTAACTGACTTGAGCTAGCTAGGCTTCTAGGTAATTTAACTGAATCGTAAAAGACAACTTTACCTTTCTTTCTGTGTGCAGTTTTTACAGAGGCAGAAGGTTTTAGGTTTGTACAGAAACATGATGAGGACTATAAGGCAGGTACCTGACGAGGGGGACCGAAAATACCTGAAAGACTGGGCACGGGACGAATTCAAAAGGAACAAGACTGCCACAAATCAGGTAACTTGATGAGTTCCAGCTACTTCGGTGTATCCTGAGACCCTAATACTATTTGCAAAATTATAAGCAAATTATCTGTAATAATACAAAAATCTCTCATTCCCAGGACGCGATCCGTATGATGATCACACAAGCAAACAATCATCTTGAAGATCTACAGAAATCTCTTGCGTTGGCTGGTAGAAGCTAGCTTGCTAAAAAGGTGACAGGCATTGGATGCCTTAAGACACTGCGGGTGCTCATCTGAGAGCAAGCTCTGCGACTCTTCATTGAGCGAGGATGTGCTGGATTAATACCTCATCGCCTGGCAAGAGAGGGACTTGGAACTCAAAATACATTTGCGAGGCGAACTCGTCCCTCCCCAAACCCTGACACACTCTGTGGTGCGCAGTGTGACTGAGAAATATTATGTTATAATATATAAGTGATAAGAAGAGTAGTGAATTCGTTATGCTCTTACAGTTTACTATCAATTCATATTGCGACTATTCTGCAAGACTAACAGTTAATTTCTGTGCACTTTACATGATACATTGTAGCATGTTATGTTCTTGTCGAATATATTTTGCAACTGGCAAACAATGAAATTTCACCTTTTTTTATAAAATACATTTGATTTATTTTCGCCAAGCTTTATCACATATAATCCATATTGATATTATCAACGAACATTATACAACTCATCATCATAAACAAAACCAATGACATGACCACTACATAAAAAAGACAGTATATAGAGTAATACTGCAGGATGCGCATCAGCCATCTTGTCATGCAATGGGATCTCGTGTCAACATAAATCAAATTCGAATGCTGTGATGTTGCATTTATTCTTTTTTTTTTACCGTCAAGGGAGGAGACATAAGTCTAAATGTATACAAATACTAAGTCTATGTTATGAAAGATCAAGTTTTCTTCAGTTAAGACATACAGTTCAGCTGTATTCACGAGGTGTTCGCCCAAGTCACATGAAAGTTCCAGCCTACAGTGGTCAATACAAGCTTATTGTACTATCATTTTCAGTATCTTGACAGTCTTGCTTCAAAAGATAGGCATGTGATTGTTTAAGTGGTTTTCTATTATATTTATTCTATTGAATAAATGGATTATAGTTAATCCAGTCAAATGTAAGAGCCATGTTTTCCGTCGTACAGTGTCTTATCATGGTTAATTTGAGAGTTGTGATTTAGTGCGTATTAATGCCCTAAACTTTATCTGCAGTAAGTCTTCCTAAACAATAACGGCTGTGTTTGATCCATCAACAACAACAACTACCACCATCTACTAGGGTCTTCACACAGCACAGCACACAACAGCTGTCCTGCTTAAAGTTACAAAATATTTACAATGCATCATAGTGCTGAACGATCATGCCATATTGTGTGGATTTAAATGCTTGAGTTTTGGGCTATTGTTAGCAGGGAATGATTACAACAGAGATGAATCATTTGTTTTAAGTCGACTCACTGAGCTCATCATACTTTTCAAATGTAAAAGACAGTTGTTGTGAGGGCTGGAGGTGAGCGTGTTAGAAGCGCCTGTTAGCTGTCGTCCTTGCGGTTGGTCCTCAAGAGTCGCAGTTCGTCCTCCAGGTAGGTGATCCTCTCCATCAGGGCAGCCTGGTCCGCCTGCGCCCTCTGCTCCGCCTGCCAGCGAGCCTCCTGGATCTTCCTCTCGTACCAGCGCTCCATCTGGGTCGACACCGCCTCAAAGAAGTACTGGGTCACCTCCAGAGCGTGCATGTTCTCCCTCTCCTGGGCGAAGGAGGGCTCTGTTCCTTTCTCCCCAAACACCTCCAGAGTCTGGCCCCCCCCAGGCTGCCCCGAGCCCCCCCCAGGCTGCCCCGAGCCCCCCCCAGGCTGCGCCGAGCCCCCCCCAGGCTGCCCCGAGCCCCCCCTGGCCTTAGTTCTGCCCTGGGAATGCCTCTTGTGGTGTTTGCCCCTGTCCCGTCCTTGGTCCCGGTCCCTCTCATGTCTGCTGCTGCAGCGGCGCTCCGTGGCAGGGGACAGGCTGCTGGCCCTGGGGCCCCGGCCAGGTCGGCGGTCGCGCTGGTCTGGGTGCTGCAGTCCCTGCTGCGGCCTCTGGGGGTCAGCAGAGGCAAGCGAGCGCTCCTTGGGGCGAACGACTTGGGGAGACGGGGAGAGAGACTTGGCAGGAGATGGGGAAGACGGCTCTGGCTTGGGATGTTTATCTCCATCTAACGTCCAGGAGGGATAAATGAATGAGAACAATAAAACACTTCACATTCCATTTCACACCAAATCGTTTTTCAGTTATCTATAAGTAGTCTTGAAAGATTAACAAATACAAAAAATTGAATTAAAAAGGTCTGACAATTATAAATAATGGACACTATGCTACAGGCTACCATAAGACATTTTCTGCGATAATGTGCTTTCTGCTGAATCCTGTTATTTACTTCAGAAAAAGGTCACGACAGAAGAATAATGTGTTTGGATTACATAACAGCAGTTACATAAGCCTGTATCAGTTCGAAATGAGTTCCCAGTTTTTCTGCACGCGTGTATGAGTGTTCATGCATGCCTGTGTAATCTTCACGATAGGACTGGCGGTCAAACATCACCTCCGGTGACTCCACCGTGTCACGTTTGCACTGTACCTGGAGAGGTGTCCACATGGATCACAAAATAGTGATTGGCGGAGCCTTCCTCTGAGGTGCCTCCAGAGGGCCCTCCTTCCTCAGGACCTAGCCCCTCTGGAGCGGCAGGGGCCAGGCAGTGGGTGCTGCCCCCAGGCCCAGCGGGCAGCACGGTGACCCCGGCAGGGTGGACCTCACACAGACCCTCCTCCATGGAGGAAGAGTGCTTCAGCAGGCCCAGACTGGGGTCTCGGTTGAAGCGGACCTCGATGTTCTGCAGCTTGGCCATGCACCAGCTTTTCAGCTCGTTGACCACTGACGCCTGCTTAAAGAAGACAAGGACAGGTGAGGGGGCAGTTAGTGACAAGCAGAACATCGGGATGGCATGGTCTGCATGTCGTCATGTGTGAGAAGCAGTTTCAATGAGCCATACCTAGAAATCAAATAAACAAACTGGTCCTCAGTGGTTGTTTTGTCAGATATTGCAAGCTTAGCTTTGGGGTTGTAGCTAGCTTTACCTGTCTCTTGTCCACCTCCAGCCTCTCTTCCATGGCTCTCTGGTCAATCCTGTGGAGACACTCTGTCCTCTCTGCTGACACCCTCTCCACCGTCATCTTATCAAGAGCACGGATCTGCAACCAATCAGGAGGCGCGTCGAGGTAAACATCTGAGAGGGACAATGTCACTAATGCCTCACGGAACCATGGAACCCCTACACTTCTGCAGGCTCTCTCTCTGTTTACAGTGACATTTTCACCCTTGATTTAATCTTTTAGCTATGCAAGATTCCACATCCATCACGCATGCCTGGTTTCAGAGCCGGGTCCAGGGTCCTGGGATGGAGGATGGATGTGTGGGTCTGTACCTGGTGCTTGTTCTTGCGATCCAGCTGACCCATCTTGTTGTTCATCAGGTCCTGGACGGTGCTGATCTCAGTCTTCATCTCCTCCTTGGTGGCTTCTAGCTGGTTCTCTAGCTTGTTGATGAGGGGCTCGCAGCGACAGCCGTTTAGAGGGGCCTGGAACACGAGGGTAAGGTCTCACTCACATATTCATAGAAAAACTAAAACAGTGTTTTCTGTAGCGCCTTTAAAAGTTGCATCAGCATGCCTAAAATACTGAGACTAATATCCCTATGGGACAGAAGACGGGAGGCAAGCTGTCCTCAACAGTACCTGCATGACCTTGCCGTTCTTGCCGCGGTACAGAGTGTACAGCTGATAGGCCTTGAAGTTGTGGGGGGGGCCGGGGGCTGGGGGGGAGGAGCCTCGCAGTTTGGCCTTCCTCTTTCTCCCCTCGTCGTCAGGTTTGTTTTCCCGGCGACGGAGGGGCTCCGAGAGAGAAGGCTGTCAAAGACAAGGCGCTTCATCAATTACAGCACCTCTTCAATATCAAAAACCTGTTATTCCACTGGAATGGCTTTGGTATTTGAGTACTGTACGGAGTTGCCTATGACGTGAGGTCATCATGACTGACCTTTTCTTTCAGCTTCCTGTTTTTAGAGCCTTTCCTGGCGCTGGTTTCGATAGTTTCGGTGTGCTTGCGGGCCGCCCTGTCGCTGCTGTGGGTGTCGTCAGCAGCTGATGCACTGTCCTGTAAACAGCATGGACCAGCAGGGTGAACTATCAGGGCTCGAAACTCACTAAACCACACCTGGAACTGGTCCCAGTCTCTTTCTGACTACGTCTACACCTACTGAGAGGATGGGCCTGCAGCTGTACCTTGCTGGGCAGCATGTCGTCCCTGGGGACTGACTGGGCTCTGCGCTCGGCCTTCAGCTTGTCCCTCCTCTGCCTCACGCTCCTGCCCCGTGCGAAGCTTTGCACCTGGAGGCACAAACACGTGCATCACATATGCATGTATTCATGTACACAAACAATAACAAGTCTGCCATTTAGGACATGGAGCCATTCAGTTAAATATTTACAGGATGGAAAAGGGAAACAGTAGGAAAGCAGCGTATTCTAGATTCCGTTCAGCCTCGCAGCCTTCCTGAGTACTAAGCTATCTCCCTATAGCAGAATACTGCCTGTACTTGAAACACTTTTACAGCCGGCCTACAGGAATGATGTCAGATAAACCTGATGTCAGATAGATGAAAAGCAAAGTCAAACTGCAGGGTCGTAACTCAAGTCCCAACAGAAACATGAATGCTTCTACAGATAAAGAACCACATGGCTAGGTAGAGATGGTGCAGAGTTCAACACTGTTTGTGGCCCTGCTGGTGAGATGTGAAGGCTGTGCTGTTGAGACTGTTTTGGTGCGATGTGGAGACTGTGCTGGTGAGATGTGCTGGTGCGATGTGGAGACTGTTCTGGTGCGATGTGGAGACTGTGCTGGTGAGATGTGCTGGTGCGATGTGGAGACTGTGCTGGTGCGATGTGGAGACTGTGCTGGTGAGACTGTGCTGGTGCGATGTGGAGACTGTGCTGGTGAGATGTGCTGGTGCGATGTGGAGACTGTGCTGGTGAGACTGTGCTGGTGCGATGTGGAGACTGTGCTGGTGAGACTGTGCTGGTGCGATGTGGAGACTGTGCTGGTGAGACTGTGCTGGTGCGATGTGGAGACTGTGCTGGTGAGACTGTGCTGGTGCGATGTGGAGACTGTGCTGGTGCGATGTGTAGACTGTGCTGGTGCGATGTGGAGACTGTGCTGGTGCGATGTGTAGACTGTGCTGGTGCGATGTGGAGACTGTGCTCTCACCTGAGGAGCTTTGGTCAGGAGAAGAGCTACATCTGGGTTGTTGTGTTCTCTAGCCTGGTCCAGCGCAGTCTGCCCTGCCTACACACACACACACACACACACACACACAAAGACACACACACACACACACACACACAAAGACACCGTGAGAAATGACTCAGAACATCTTACTTAAAAAAAGAAAGAAAATAAATGCCAGCCTGTCCTCAAAGTAGGTTGGCACCCTGACATTTAGTGATTAGAGAGGCTGTGTTGAGTGATTAGAGAGGCTGTGTTGAGTGATTAGAGAGGCTGTGTTGAGTGATTAGAGAGGCTGTGTTGAGTGATTAGAGAGGCTGTGTTGAGTGATTAGAGAGGCTGTGTTTAGTGATTAGAGAGGCTGTGTTTAGTGATTAGAGAGGCTGTGTTTAGTGATTAGAGAGGCTGTGTTTAGTGATTAGAGAGGCTGTGTTGAGTGATTAGAGAGGCTGTGTTGAGTGATTAGAGAGGCTGTGTTGAGTGATTAGAGAGGCTGTGTTTAGTGATTAGAGAGGCTGTGTTTAGTGATTAGAGAGGCTGTGTTTAGTGATTAGAGAGGCTGTGTTGAGTGATTAGAGAGGCTGTGTTTAGTGATTAGAGAGGCTGTGTTGAGTGATTAGAGAGGCTGTGTTTAGTGATTAGAGAGGCTGTGTTGAGTGCCTGGCCCCCCCCTGAGGCACTCACTCACGTTGTTCACAACGCTGCTGTCCGTTCCTGCCTCCAGGAGAAGACGCACTGTTTTCTTATGATTCAACGCAGCTGCCACATGCAGCGGTGTGTCCCCAACCTGAGAGACAGAGAAAGAGAGACAGAGAGACAGACAGAGAGAGAAGAGAGAGAGACCAAGAGATAGAGTTGAGATGAAAAGAGAGATTGGTGTACTATAAATCCACCCTATTCTTACGCTTCTATGAACAAGTATAAATAAACACTCAAATTGCCTGCCTGGGTTTTCAAAAGCTACCCACCACAATAACATGTCCAGCATAAGCCAGAGGCACAATAACACTTACCAAAGAGATTGACCCTAAGAAATAATATTTAACGTGTCAAAGAAGCCTATGGCCCTGCAGTGTCCTTCCGCTGCCCCCAACACGGACTGACCTTGTTCCTTTCCGACACAGAGCAGAAGGCTCCCAGAAGGATCCGGATCATGGCCACATGGTTGTAGCGGGCGGCCACATGCAGGCAGGTGTCACCTACCTAGAACGAGGGGAAGACAGCAGCACAGTCAACAGCTGAACGGCAGCTGAACAAGCCCTGAGATGTTTCCTCAGGGCTTAAGGTTCCCTGAACATCCCACAGCACTGGAAGACTGAGCCGATCTGGGAGCGCCTTCGACGACTAGCGTCACGGAATGAGAAGCTTCCTCCTGAAGGTTCCCACCCCTAAGAGGAGCGCACGTTTGAAGTGCAGATGAGGGAGGCGCCTTGTTTCATAATTAAGCGACTACTCAGCCATGCGAGGTCTGTTGTGGCGGCGGTAAACTGTGGAGAGGTGGCTGTCAGCCTGGATCGCTTCAGCTGGGGCTTCTTAAGAGAAGAGTCCTCAACAGGAAAGGAGGAGAGGGGGAGGAGAGGAGGAAGGGATGGGAAGAGGAGGGGGGAGGAGAGCAGAGAAGGACTCACATGGTTCTTGCTGTCGGGCCGGGAGCCTCCTAACAGCAGCACCTTGGAGCTCTGAGCATGACCGTTCTGACAGGCCAGGTGGAGGGCTGTGTTCCCTGCCTGGAGAGGGGGACAGAGACAGGGAAGGAGAGAAACACAGAGAGAGACAGGAAAGGGGAGAGAGACAAAGAGAGAGGGAAGGAGAGAAAGAGAGAGAGGGAAGGAGACAGAAAAAGACAGAGGCAAAGGAAGAGTCATGAAGGGACCCTTGTTTAACTGTTATCTGAAGAGTATAGCTGTACTGTAGAGCTAACAAACATACCTTGTTTTTAGCATGGACGTTAGCTCCAGCCTTGACCAGCAGTTTGACTGATTGGCTAAAGCCGTGCCATGACACTTCATGCAGAGCAGTGTTACCATCCTGTAACACACACACACACACACACAATGGAGCACTTTAGTGTTTTGACCTGAGCATTGGAATAATATTTTTGATGAGTCATCCTTCTGCAACTCTGCATGTTCTGCACCCAGGTCTAAATTCCTCACATAACCTCTCTCTGTAAATAGGAGATTAGAGACGTATCTGAAGAGGCTGTGTGCAGAACATGAACATAAATACACTTTGTATCCGGAAAGACCATGGCCGTTTCTGCTGGGAATAGGGGTTAAGCAGATTACAAAGCCCCATGTTTTCATTATGGATTGTCAAATAGTTTTAGTGCTAGATGGCATTTTGGAGTTTAAAAATCCCTCTAACCATGTTTGAGTGCAACCTAGCTGTAAGCATTTGTGTGTAGTTTGCGGGTATGTGTGCGAGTGTGTGTGTGTTACCTTGTCCTGTCTGTCCAGAGCACACCCTTCCTGGACGAGAGCAGAGAGGACGGCTGTGTGTCCCACCACAGCTGCTCTGTGGAGCGCTGTCTGTTCCCCCTGACGACCACACACACACACACACAGCCTGGTCAGCTCAGTCCCTCACACACTCCACCACACACAACTTATTCACTCTTCTAAATCAATTTCAACTGACATAACGAGATAACTGTGATGGGTGGATGTTTTAGTAGGCTGGAGAGGGATGGGAGGGGGGGGGCTGTATCCCAGCATCCTCTTGTTATTACTGGAACAGCTGATGCACCACTGATGTTATAACAGCTCAGTCAGCACAGTTTGATCCCTGGTAGGGTTCCACACGAGCAGAGTCCACTACTGCCCAGATTATCCACACGAAGCAAAGCAGCAGGCAAGAGGCACGCAGCTCAGCTCCACATTTATGCTCGACCATAAATGGAATTCCTGCTCCCCCTCCACGTTAACCTGCAGAGGAACCCTGCTCAAGCCAGGAATGAGATGCAGGGAGATGTTCAGCAGGGCGGGCTAAGCGCGCGGGGGGGGGGGGGGTTCAAAAACAGAAAGACAGAGCTGAAAGCGCCGTTTTCCCTGAGGTGGAGGGGAGGGTCATTCCAAGTGAGATAAGAAGCCGGCGTGCCCAGCACCAGTGGTGTGCAGTAGCAGTAGGAGGAGACAAGGGAGTAACCAGGGGAGGAGGAGTGGAGGGGAGGGGCAGAGGAGGGGGATTGGAGGGGAGGGGTGGGGCAGGAGAGTGATGTCCACTGGCTCAGAGTAGGTTTCTCTAACCTCCTTCACTCTCCCTGATCTTCCAGGCTCTCTCCCAGCCTTCCTCCACTGAAGTCTGTCTCTCCCCTCCTCCTCCTCCTCCTCCTGCCCCTGCTGCCTGACCCCCCTGGCCGCTGAGGACGTGCTGTGGCCCGTTGGGGAGCTCAGAGACCAGAAGGAGAGCATTTGGGAGCGCCAGAGGCCTGGGCCTGGGTCTGTGGGGAGGGGGGAGGAGCCGCGCCCAGAGGCCAGCCCCGAGGGAGGACTGCCCGCTCCTACTAGCTCACAGTCCCAATAATCCCACTCTAGACCACTGGAGGTCATTACGCTCCTAGTGACAGGGATGTCCGGACTGCAATCACACACACACACACACGTCTAGCTCCAAGCACTCCTCTGGCTCAGCGGTACCTCTAGTATATCTCAAGCTGCAGACAGATCTATAGAATGTCTAGTTTACATCTATCGAATGTTTAGTATGGTTGTATTCATGAATGCCAAAATGCTGATTGTCCAGTCAGACACTGCAGGCCTGGCTAGTGCACTGCCACAGGAAACCACAGCCCAGCCCCACAAGCATCCTGGTCCCAGTCCTGACTGCAGAGACAGATGGAAGCGTGTGAGCGTAGCGAGCAGGCGTCTGGGGTCAGGAGGGCTACTCACGTCGTCCTGGATGTCCACGTCACAGCCGGCCTTCAGCAGAATCCGCACCACCTCGATGTGGCCCTTGTAGGAGGCCAGGTGCAGTGGACTTCGGCCGTACTGTGGGATACAGAAAACACACTCTGACACAAAGAAAAGAGAGAGCCGTCAACACGAAGCACGAGATCTTTACACCTCGAGCAGAGCTAGCAGAAGACAGGCAGAATGTGTCGACAGACACTGGAGATGGAGAGAAAGAGTGAGAAAGGGACAGAGATGAACAGAAATAGAGAGAGAGACCCAGTGTCTATATGTACAGGTTAGACACGCCCTTACAGCATGGCAGAGTCGTGGCCCAGCCGGTACAGAGCAAGCTGTCATGAGCTCTGAGACCCATCTGAGGAATGAGGCCACAAGTAAACTAACGTGTTGAATCCATCGGTTAAGAGAAGGCCATGGAGCATCCACAGCAGCCACTGAGCCCCTCTCTCACTCAGGGTTAGCGCTGCATACCCTGCCTCTTACGCTGATGCTGATGTGTGGGCGGAGGATTGCGACACATTTCATACTCAAACAAGAAATAGGAATTTGAAAGAGGATTAGGTTGAGCTAATGTAAACTCACACTTAGCCTATTCCTAAAACATCATACCGTGACATCCGACCAGGGCTGCTAATTTAGAATTACTTTAGGATGTAGAAACAAGAACTAGCTCTTCCTGAGAAGAATGCAGCAGCAGCCTATGGTATTGAACCAGCCACCTGTGTTAACACAATGCAGTTATAGGACAGGTGTGGATTCACAAAGAAACACATTACCACAAGCACACCCCCCCTCTCCTCCCTTAAACTCTTATTAGCAGTTCCTCTTGAAAGCCCTCCATTAAACTGGCTCCAATAACAGGGGAGGTGGGGGGCGGGGGCAAGGGGCCGTTTGGCCTCCGCGGGCGTGGCTCTGCCTCTCCTCCTGCCTGGCTGGCTTGTTCCTGGGGTAGAGTTTCACCGGCCCAGGCCTGGAGGATTACCATGGTACTGGCTTAGGTCAAGTCAGTCCAGGATGGTGGGGAGGGGGGTCAGTCTCCATAAGACTGGACAGGTCCTTCTCTCTCCCCCCTCTCTTAATCTCTTCCCCTCTCTCTCAAATGTCTCTCTCTTTACCTCTGTGTCCTGGCATCACCTGGGTGAGGCTGAATCTCAGTTCTTTTTATTTCAGTCTTCCAACCTGCACTCTCTCTTTCTCTCTCTCTCTTGTCTAACTTTCTGACTCACTCTCTTGCCCTCTCTCTCTTTCTTCAGCCTTTGTTCAAACAGTTACGGCATCTCTTTCTCAGGCCTGAACTGGCCAGCAGCCGACACTTTACCTCCCAGCACTGCAGAGGAATTTCCAGCTGAAACCCTAGCCTCCTATTCCTGGATTAAGCCTTTATCATGGCAACCTGCCAAAACCACAGAATACCAACAGCAACAAATATATCAAAAGAGGGCCACTAACCCTTGCAGGAAATATGTAACCGATATGACTATGAACAAGATTAAATACTCACTGACAAAGGATTCAAGTATACCAAAATATTTTATTCCAAATGTAAATAAGGGTTTTGGGATGATTTGGGATCCAATAGAACAGTGGTTCTCAATCCTGATCCTCGGGACCCCTGCCCTGCATGTTTTAGATATGTCCCTGCTCCAACACACCTGAATAAATGGGCTTAATAACGACCCATTCATTTGAATCAGGTGTGTTTGAGGAGGGAAATATCTAAAACATGCAGGGCAGGGGGTCCCGAGGACCAGGGTTGAGAACCACTGCAATAGAAGACTCCATGTGTCCTAAGACTGAAGACAAATAGGACTGATTCCAAATAGGATTCACTGGGTGCCCACAGATGACTTCAGTTATGGCATTAAGAAAATCATTTTAGTACCCAGCAAGAAGCCTGTGATGTGGGCCTTACTGGCCAGTATCACATTACAGCCAAGAGTCCATAAAGAGAAAGAGCTTGTCTAGATCTAAGGATGACCTACATTCTTCAATGTAGGTCTATTTTCATTACACTGCTGCTCTCTCTCTCTCAGACAAGCTGGTCACATTCTGCTACAGTAGCACATGACTTCAATCAAGCACATCTTCCTGTAAAATGTCACTAATTAAAACATCGGCACATGGATCCTGTATATCCAGCCTTTCCAGCAGAGCTACTGCACTCACCACAGTAAGCTCTTGTGACTGTGGAGAGATGAACGTAATGTAGCCTGTACATGAAAGCTAGCCTCTCTGTCGTGTGTCCTGTGTGAACACAGAGTTTCACATCGTGCTGATGGTTGATTTGTATACACAGATGTTCTCTCCACAGCTGTGATAGCAGATAAACAGATGGAACGTTGACCAAGCGCCCTCACACACACACACACACACGGTGTAACTCAAACAAAGAGTTCCTCACATAGCTTTGCTCTGTTTTTCAGCCAGTGCCACAAAACAGCACTTTTTCTCTCATACCACAATCATTACATTCTTTGGAATGTCTTGATAACCCCTTGGCTCACTGATGACATGTGGGAACCGACTAGTCTATTTACATGTTTATTTACAAATATCCAATGCTACATTCCTGAACGCTGGTCAGGATTAGCATGTTCACCCTGCCTTGGCCTCGCTAGCACTGTTCCGGCTGACTTTCTAATTAGAGCATGAACAGCACGTGTGTTTGTGGTTCCCACAGGCAGACCCAGTGAACGTGAGGCACAACACAAGCACCATTCACAACAGAAGCCTGCATATGACACCTAAACTACCAAGCCAGTGATCACAACAGACCGTCAAAACAACCAGCACATCCTTCAACTAACACAGCCTCCCATCCCAACCAGCATCAGCTCCCCCTCCTCCCCCCCTCCTCCCCCCCTCCTCCTTCCCCTCTCCTCCTCCCTCCCCTCCTCCCCCTCCAGGATCATCTCCCCCTCCTCCCCGCTTCCTCCCCTCCCTCCCCCTCCCTCCCCTCCCCCTCCTCCCTCACCTTGGTAACAGCTACTTTGGCCCCCTTGTTGATGAGCTGCACCACATTGTCGGCCTGGCCCTTGTGACAGGCTACCAGGAGGCGCTCGGACAGTGCGAGGACCGCAGCTGCATCCTGCTGGCTCATGAAGCAGGGCGAGGGGCGCGGGGCTGGGGGCAGGGCTGGGGGCGGGGCTGGGGGCGGGGTCTCCAGACACGGTGCTCCGGGGCAGGGGGGGAGAGGGAGACGAAGCCTGCGCCCGACTAACTCATGTCCAGGCACGAGAGTCTGGGCTCAGGGGGGTGCAGCGGGCGCTCCTGCTGCTGCTGCCTGGGTGTGCCGGGCCGACACCAGGCTCCTCCCTCACGTCCTCCTCGGCTCCTCCCTCACGTCCTCCTCGGCTCCTCCCTCACGTCCTCCTCCCTCACGTCCTCCTCGGCTCCTCCCTCACGTCCTCCTCGGCTCCTTCCTCACGTCCTCCTCCCTCATGTCCTCCTCAGCTCCTACAGGACCACAGGAAACACATGGGGTGAGCGCCAGCTGGCACGTGGCAAACAGGAAGGACGAGGGAGAAGGGGGAAACACTGGTCTGAGGATTCAACAGGAGTGACATCATCGCTCCTGTGCTCTCTGAGCATGAAGGGAACACATGAGCTTCCTGCCTGGGTGAACAACACATCCTCTATCCTTACTGGTCTGTGTCAAAGGTAGCACATCTGGTTAATCGTTCACTCTCTGTCAGACAGCAGAGAGTGCTTTCCGTACCGCACCACGCTGGCCAGTCAGGCTTGTGCGGTGAGCAAAGTGAAAGTTGGTGTAACCGCAGGCAGAGTGACTCAGAAGATGGCTGGCTCATCTAAGTAGCATCATTACAACCCATCAACATGCTGAACTTTCAGGTGTGTATGCGTCATCCCAGACTCATGAGAACTGGCCAACGATGATCCATGACAGCCTATCAAACCTCTTGTAAACCACAGGGCGGGCTGTAGACAGACAAGATACGCAAGACTGTTTTCACTCACGCTTGTTAAAACTAAATGAGCTGTCAAATGAGCTGTCAACAACTCCAAATGCCCATATATCTGAGCATGCTAGGGAAGGTGTGTGATGAAAGGACAGACGGAGGTTTGACAGCTGGCACGGTCTGTGTTCTGTCATGACAGATAAAGCAGACATAAGATAACCAACCCATAATTATCAAGAATCCTCATTGTCTGCTTCATTGGACACATTGTCTACCCATTTGCCTGCCTTAAAAACACATGGTTTTACAAATTCAGAAGGTTGTTTATTGAGGCAAGAGGTGAGCAGAGCATGTCGTTGGTATTTTCAATCTAGGTCATGTTTTTCTTCTCAGCCCCACAGGAGCAGGATCCACTATGAGGTATTTCATCATCATAAAACAAGTAGGTGGTACTTCATGGGTGAAAACAGTCTCTCATCACATGTCCTAACAAGAATCACTATCTGATTACATTGAATGACTCTTTCTCACTTCTTCTCTACTTCAAATCGAGAGATACACAAGGCTACAGGGAAATAAATCAACTTTCTAATTCTTAAACTATCTTCAAAGGATTTCATATGCCAGGGGATCCTTTTTTCATCACCACAAAGGTAAAAACAGAAGAGGAACCATAAATAACACAAGTCACTGTGCCATGGTGCCAGGGTGCCATGTCTTCAGGCTTGAGATGCTTAGACACATCCATCAACACAGAGGAGCTAGCTTTGAAGAGCTACATATTTCAGATTACCAGGCAACCCAGCAGTCATAAGTCTGTTGATATAACTTGAAACCAGCTGTTTCATAGAAGATGTACACTGGTACATCCCTCTCTGATCCCCACATGGGGGAACAGAGGCTTCCCCCACTCAGATGAGGTCATGTGGGATTTCCAGGACTAGAAAGAGGCCAATGCAGGCCCTCAGGGATGGTCAGGAGAGAAGAGAGAGGAGTTCCAGATAGTCTTAGTTCTCAGCAGGGGCTCCAGGGGCCACCAAGCCCTTTTCTGAAGCCCAGAGGAGGAGCGGGGAGCGGGGAGGTGCTGTAGGGGGCCCAGCCTGCTCCTCGCTCAGTGTGGCTTTAATCACGTTTCTCACAGTCCCTCACACCTCTAATATCTGGGCCCCAATTAACAGGATTAATGTTGGTGCATAATGCAGCGCTCAGATTAAAGTTGAGATCCCCCTCTGGAGCCTCTAATCCAGGGGCCGGGCGCTTTAAGCCTGGCGGAGGCTGTGACCTGTCATCTCTGACTTCTGTCTGGGATTGTGGTGAGGATGTCAATTTAAATTCCCTTTACACACAGTTCACAAGTCACAGACATACATGGGAGCTATACTTTAACATCTGATCTAAAGCATGGACAGAATGCCTTGTTCTGGGAAATACCACTCAGAAACCTGAGGTAATCCTTTGCTCATAATGGACTAAATAGGCCTATTTTCAAAGAAGGTGAGAGACACTAAAACAGTCAGGACCATTTTCCTGTGAGAACTCAGTTGAGCTGAAACATGCAGAGGAATTGGCATGTCCAATCTGCTCCCCCGAGCCTAATGTACTACGAAAACTGCTTTAATGACGGAGTTTCATTTCTGCAGTGACAGCACACACACACACACACACACAGATTAACAAACAGGCAGAGACAATATTATCACTGGGTCACTGGAAACAAAATCAGTCATTTCAGAAATGTGCACAGCTACAGGCATACTTTAATAAGTAACAAAAAAAACAAATATAAAAAAAAATCTATTAATATCTCTCCAACTTTAATAACCTGGTACCCAATATTTGAAATGGTCTGTAGCATGTTGCTCGTGTCACGGTACAATGTTTATTCAGATTTTAAAAAGTGGTACTCATTTTGTTTTTTTTTTATTCTACTGTCACGCTAAGGGACATCATGGTACAATAAACAGGATTAATTCTAACAAGCACATGCCGACCAGAAACTGGGCTGTTTTCATCAAGTCTCTAAAGCCCTGTGCCCACATCTTATCCACCGACCAAATAAAGAAAATAAACGAATATAAAAAATGCTAAGACTCAAAATCAAGCCTACATTTTATGACCAAACATCCTCTTGTAAGTTACTGCTACTTCAGTGGAGGTGGTCTACTACTCTGTTGGGGCTATTAGGGTACAAGACTGGACATTCCAGACCATGCTTCAGTCTATCTGTGGGGGTCAAAGTTTCTGAGGGGTCTGTCAACTTCACAGCAAGAAGAATGCAAGGCCAAGAATCTGTAGATAATACACACAGTGTCCTCTATGCCTCAGATAGTTAAGGACGTGAGAAAAGGGTGCCAGCTTGACAAGCTGGCAAGTTTCACCTCACAGAAATCTTCTAACATAATTGAGCCAAACAGAAAAGGCAACTGCACTGTACAAAATGGCTATTCCACACAAGACAGTGTAGTAGAAATAGTAAAAAGACGAGAGTTTTGTTCCACAAGCTTTGAAAAGACCATTTCACTTGAGCTGAAATAAGTGCTATTGCACTATGGCAACATTTGAATGACCCCCCCCCCCCCCCTTTCCAGCTGAGAAATGAATAAGATTAAGTGAGGGAATTCTCTCCCTAGCCCCATTCTTACTGAATCTCCATAAGAGCTCTGTTCAGCCAGATAACCTCTCACAATGACTGGCAGAGCAAGGCTCTTCGCAGGTAGCTAGGCAACGCGGCTTTTGTATAACCCTTCAGGAACTCAGGATTCAGCTCAAAAACAAGAAATGCCAAGCTCCCTTGCCTTTCATTTGTTTTGAAAAGACCCCCTCCACACACACACACACACACACACACACAGTCTTTCAAAAGCAGAAAATGATTAAAAACAACTTGTTTCCACAGACATGTTTTGTAGTTGTGCAGTCTGGGTAGATTGAACCATTTCTGTTTTTATCTACAGAGATCCTGAAAGAATGTAGGCGTCCTGGGGGATTTTCACACCCATAGAGAGATGGGTAGGCTTGTTAGAGCTATCCTTCCCATCTGAAAGACACAGTCTAGTTGAAGGAAAGGTCAAGAGACAAGCAGAACTGGTCTGACCAGACAGGGATCCCTCTGATCTCTCCCATGTGTTTACTCCTTGGTCATTAGTCAGAAGGATCCATGGCAGTTCTTCCCCAGAAGACAACAGACCTTTCTCCCCCCTTAGATCCCACACCAAACTACTGACACACTGAAAGCATCAAAGCTGGTGCTATGGATGTGAACGGGAGCATTTCAGTGAATGGATACGACTGAATTAATATGACTGAATTAATGTGTCCCCAAAACAGAAATGCATAACTCATATAGGCTGCTATTCTGGGCATAGAAAGCTTAAGCTCTACAATGCAGATGGGTTGTCCATATTCTGGTTGAATTGACCTTCCTAACACCCAATTATTCCACTAAGTCTGGACAGACCAAACCATCATATCTGACTGAACTATTCTGGACTGAGTTCAAATGTGGACAAATTGTCCAAATGTTTTTATTAAGGTGTTGGAGGAATCTCATCTGAGTTTCCCTGGCTTACGAGGCTTCTGTTAATAGGTAGCACATTTACCAGTGGAAAAACGGCGTACGGGAGAGAACCCTTCAGCCTGTGGTCTCCTCCTTGGGCCATTCATGGGATAAAGCAGTCAACGTCAATCTGTCAACCTGAGGAATGAGCGTGAAGGCAAGCACATACCGTCTGAGGAAGGGCACTGCACTTTAGATCCTGAGCATGTCAGGAATGCTGCTTCTTGCATATCTCAAGGTATGGAATTATATAGGCGCAATGTATAGGCGCATTCATTTTGCCATGTACAACTTAAAAAAAGGACAGCACTGAAATCACTCTCAAAACCCAGCAAACATAACATCCTATAAAGCCTATCCCCACAGTTTGTAGAGAGAAATTACATTGGGCAGTGTCACAATTGTTTTTCTTTCTACAAGCTTTTCGTTGTTGTTGTTTTATGGATGTGACGTTTCCATCCCCCTGGTAGCAGGAGCAGAGAGGAGCCAACCCTTCATCTACACTCAGTCACTTAACTCCACCTGAGACACGCACGCAGAATGGAGCCAGTCGAAACAAACACATTACATCTACACAACACACAGGGGGATGAACGCGCTCAAATGAACCCGAGTCCTCTAGGCTATGGCCTGTCATAGATTCTCCACAGTTTCCAGACCGTGTTGTCCCTGACTACAAAGAAAGCACGTTTGCTTCGCTGTGCTCTGGGAAAACACACACACACACAGATTTAACCTCTTGTGAACCAGCTGCAACTCCACCAGAGGTGATCTCTCTTACATAAACCTCCCAGAACAACTGTGCCAGCAGAGTAGTTATATAAGAAACGTAGCCACGGCAAGATTAGGGTGCAGAGGAGAGGCGGAGCCTTGTGTTTCTCTGTCTCTGTCTCTGTCTCTGTCTCTGTCTCTGTCTCTGTCTCTGTCTCTGTCTCTGTCTCTGTCTCTGTCTCTGTCTCTGTCTCTCTCTCTCTCTGTCTCTGTCTCTGTCTCTGTCTCTGTCTCTGTCTCTGTCTCTGTCTCTGTCTCTGTCTCTGTCTCTGTCTCTCTCTCTCTCTGTCTCTGTCTCTGTCTCTGTCTCTGTCTCTGTCTCTGTCTCTGTCTCTGTCTCTGTCTCTCTCTCTGTCTCTGTCTCTGTCTCTGTCTCAGCTGGAGCACTCACTCCGGCCTGCTCAGTGCCCCACTCCGGCCTGCTCAGTGCCCCACTCCGGCCTGCTCAGTGCCCCACTCCGGCCTGCTCAGTGCCCTACTCCGGCCTGCTCAGTGCCCCACTCTGGCCTGCTCAGTGCCCCACTCCGGCCTGCTCAGTGCCCCACTCCGGCCTGCTCAGTGCCCCACTCCGGCCTGCTCAGTGCCCCACTCTGGCCTGCTCAGTGCCCCACTCCGGCCTGCTCAGTGCCCCACTCTGGCCTGCTCAGTGCCCCACTCCGGCCTGCTCAGTGCCCCACTCTGGCCTGCTCAGTGCCCTACTCCGGCCTGCTCAGTGCCCCACTCTGGCCTGCTCAGTGCCCCACTCCGGCCTGCTCAGTGCCCCACTCTGGCCTGCTCAGTGCCCCACTCCGGCCTGCTCAGTGCCCCACTCTGGCCTGCTCAGTGCCCCACTCCGGCCTGCTCAGTGCCCCACTCTGGCCTGCTCAGTGCCCTACTCCGGCCTGCTCAGTGCCCCACTCTGGCCTGCTCAGTGCCCCACTCCGGCCTGCTCAGTGCCCCACTCTGGCCTGCTCAGTGCCCCACTCCGGCCTGCTCAGTGCCCCACTCCGGCCTGCTCAGTGCCCCACTCTGGCTTGCTCAGGGGAAATCTGGCGTTTCCTCTGATGAAGATACCAGAGACGAGAAGGGAGAGACTTCCCCAGAGACTGCCCCACAGCTTCCTCTGATGAAGATACCAGAGAAGGGAGAGTCTTCCCCAGAGACTGCCCCACAGCTTCCTGAAGGAGAACCAGCCTTTATCCTTCATAAGCGTGTGCGTGAGGGGGGGGGGGGGGGGGGGGGGGGGGGGTAATGGTGCCTTTTCCCCCGAACAGAGGGGCGGGTCCCAAACCGGTTTGGGATACGGAACCCGTCAAACGATTGGATGAGGCCAGCGAGGTATGGTCAGTGAAGAAAGGGATTGGTCCAGTAACCTTGGGTTTCCCTCAAGCCATCTGTCTTCATCCTCACCACACATCCAGCACACAGAGGGAGAGGGCCAAAAGCAGATTAAAACCAAACTTTGACCCACCTCTTCACTAATCCCAAAATCCATATCAGCACTCATAGCCTGCTTGCCAAAAGACTGGAGCAAAACAAATATCTGATGGCCAAAAGATGCAGATCTAGAGGAAAGGAGGGTCAAGTGGTTGTTGTCATCATATCTCTGTAATACAAAGATTCCCGATATCAAACCAAAAGCTGATGGAAAGGCAGTGGTTTCAATTGCTGCCATGTGCACAAAACTATGAATCACAGATAAAGTGACAGTGTCACAAGACCTGTTCTATCTGTCTGAACTGTTAGGAGGATCCTCACAGACTGCTGACTCTGGTAGCTTTCCATCTTACTGTTCTGTACCAAGAGCCTGGTCAATCTAGTTATCATAATCATCTGCTTTGCATTCATTGTCGAAGGCCACAGAGCAGAAAGGCCCCTTGTGTTCCCTTCAAAAGAGCTGCCTTTTATTAGTGTCCTACAATGACCGTCTCCATTCATCCATGGACACACACTTTCAACCACCCACATACTACATCTACACTCCATTAACCTCACCGGGGCACGTTTGCTCCTCTCCATCCCCCCCCCCCCCCACACACACACACACACAACCAGGAGGACAGGAGGGCAGGGTGGAGGAGGACATGAGGGCAGGGTGGAGGACAGAAGGGCAGGGTGGAGGAGGGAGGGCAGGGTGGAGGAGGAAGGGCAGGGTGGAGGACAGGAGGGCAGGGTGGAGGAGGAAGGGAGGGCAGGGTGGAGGACAGGAGGGCAGGGTGGAGGACAGGAGGGCAGGGTGGAGGACAGGAGGGCAGGGTGGAGGAGGAAGGGAGGGCAGGGTGGAGGAGGGAGGGCAGGGTGGAGGAGGGAGGGAGGGCAGGGTGGAGGACAGGAGGGCAGGGTGGAGGAGGGAGGGCAGGGTGGAGGAGGGAGGGAGGGCAGGGTGGAGGACAGGAGGGCAGGGTGGAGGAGGGAGGGCAGGGTGGAGGAGGGAGGGAGGGCAGGGTGGAGGGCAGGAGGGCAGGGTGGAGGACAGGAGGGCAGGGTGGAGGACAGGTGGAGGAGGGAGGGAGGGCAGGGTGGAGGAGGGAGGGCAGGGTGGAGGTGCCAGGCTGTCTCCAGCTGGAGGACAAACAAACAGCAGAGCCTGCTGAAGGGCCATCCTCTCCCCTGGGAGAGACCCCCCTCCTTACACTGCTTTGTCTGGGGGAACCTTCTTTCAGACCGCTTCTCAAAAGAAGTACCAAACATCAATATTTTAGAATTGTTTTAATCCCCTTTGCTAAGACAATTAATGACAGCAGGTGTGGTTGTACTGAAAGAGCAGGAAGAAGCAGAGAACCAAAAGCGTTTATTGTTTCAAGGTACCCATGGAGAGGTCTCTGACCCTGCACAGCAAAAGACTACAGAAAGCTATTTTATTATACCACTAAGCTATTCACATCACTACAAAGGCCCTATAGGCAGTTTGGTCGTGACTTACAGCCCAATAAGCCTGTGAATTTTACCAATTAAATATCCAATTGAGACTGATTTTAAACTTTGATTTATGTCTAAAAGTACCTTTACATTGTTAACTCCACCATTGTTTTTTCCACATTGTCAACAACAATGAAAGAAAGTTGTAGTTGAAAGCTTCTTCAGTAAGCCCCTCCCCTTCCACTTGTCTTGCTCTAATAAGCCCAGAACAGGCATTGTCTAACCACCTGGGAGTAAAATTAGGAATCAATACAAACTTCTCTAATCCACACAGCGTATCTAGTTCCCATTGTGTTTTATGAGGTTACAATGCCCCCCTGCCCCAGACACCAATTAAGATTCATAATTTGTCCATTACACACCTGGTGCCCCCTGACCTCTCCATCACACTGCTTCGCTAATCAGTTCCCCAGGGACGCTAGCAGACGGGCATACGAGTGGGAGGGGCCCTCACAACACGCTGCATGCATGGACGCATTCACCACCAACACATGCTAGTCCAGGGCACTACTGCCATGGTAAAACAATGCCTAACACCTCAAAAGATCCGATTGGACACGATGGTAGTGATCAAATCAATTGACCCATGCCTCATTATTGCCCATTGTTCTCTCTTGTGATGGTTCTTGCTTAATGCAATCCCTCAATAGTTTTGTTGCACAAAAAGGAATTCAACTGACATCACAAGGTCTACCCGAGGTAAGGAGTAGGCTATCAACACGATTTGCCACTAATTCATAACTTTTCCAGGGACTTTAACTGCATATGAAACCTGCTAGTTGTACTGGGCTGGTGAGGGATAGTCTCCAGTTACAGTTTACAGCAAATAAAACAATCGTGCAGCTACAGTAGGCCTACAAAACATTTTTCCCAAATTCTCTTCTCCGCCTTTCTCCCCAAATACATCATTAATTGCCCATGAAGTAAGAAATGAATTTAATCTACAACCACCCAAGAAGCACTGTATGAAGTTGTCGTTTCACGTTCTCTTACCAAGTTAATTATACTGTACACCTGTAATTGAAGCTTCACTACATTACACTGGGAGACACTCGTTATCGTTTTTCTTTTGATAACATGTATAATATTTTAAACAGTTATAACATATTCAGAACAAATTGGACCGCCAAACGCTTCAACTGGCAATGCCTTGTAGCTTGAAAAGCCTCAAGTTTAACTCAAAAGCTCAAACATTTGATGTACGACACACAAGGTTAAAAATTCTGACGCTTGAAATAGGCCAATAAAAAGAAGCATTTAACAGCTAAACAATAAATTAAGAAAAAGTTAAAAACACAACATATGCAATAAGGTGTTTTAAAAGCAAAAGCTCATACCAAAATGCGCGTTTAAAATCGCCTGATGAACTTTCAGACCGATAGTAAATCCTCGAAGATATAATTCCAGGAGCTAAATGTGGCGTGGTGGGGAGGGATCTCACCAGATCATAAATGTAAAAGAATCACAACAAAAAACTGAAGCTGTATTACTTCCCAGGAGAGTCTTGATTGCTGCGTTTGTCGGGAAAGAGTGAAGAAAGTAAAAACACTTTGGGCGGTGACGGTGTGGCATGGACATGTAGCCTACTACGCTCTTCTCTACCGCCACCCGCTCTGCCCTATTACCATTTCAATGGCGCTTGCAACCAATAAGGATATAGGCTGCCAAAAGCTCTAAAACTGAATTGAAAATAAATTAAATAGAGGAGCGCATACTGTTCAACTTTCCAAGATGATGGGCTATGTGTCAACAGACGTCGTGTGTTCTTTTCGCAATGGAACTGCTATTTAATAACTAACAGTAATCTTGAAAAATCCATCAGGTATCTTAAATAAGACCAAGTATTAATTTAATTATAATTGTGTCCTTTCATTCATGCCTGATTGAAAATGACAATTTCATACACGTTTTGAAATACTAAAAACTCAAATTGAATACACAGGTCCATGTAGATGTATTTTCTGGTGTATATATATATATATATTGTATATTTCCTTTTTCTTGCCTTCTTGCCTGCTGCAACATGAAAGCCTGCCCTTGGGGATCAATAAGGTACCTAGTAGGGGGGGGGGGGGGGGCATGACCCCTGCTGGGGTCACAGAGAGGTTGCAGTAAACGAGCATGCTTGACCAGGTTAGGTTCTCCCGTTCCTGCACTGTCCCTCTGTCATTATGGCTTTGGAAGGAATCCCCCTCTGCAATCTCTGTCTTCCAGCCAGTCATCAACATAAGGTACCTAGTAGGGGGGGGGGGGCATGACCCCTGCTGGGGTCACAGAGAGGTTGCAGTAAACGAGCATGCTTGACCAGGTTAGGTTCTCCCGTTCCTGCACTGTCCCTCTGTCATTATGGCTTTGGAAGGAATCCCCCTCTGCAATCTCTGTCTTCCAGTCAGGATTCGCTAATCCGGCTTTTATATGACTCTTCTTTGAAGCTTAGCAGTTGCTGGTCAACAAATAGAGCGACCAAAAACATCAACTATCTATTTAAGATCATGTAAAGCTTTGAGGAACATTTGACTACAAGCATATAGCCCAATGCAGTCAGTGAGGGAAACATTGGTTATATCCCACTGGTGTGACACATTCAGGTAGTCAATCCCTCCATTTCCATCATGGAAAACAGACATCCAGTATGATGACCTAAGTACATGTTCTTTGCTCTCCTGGTTATCTAGCTCTCTTGGCATCTTCCTGCCCCCAAGGTATGGAGACTATAGAGGGGCCCATCCAGGGGTGGAAGGGTGTGACTGAGAAATGCCATGTCTCACTCAAACTCGCTTTGTTCCTCCTTCAAATGCAAGGAGATTTATACATACATTTCATATACAGTGCTGGTCAATATTAGAGAATTCCATTAGAATCTTTAAGAATGGAAATGTAAATGCTATAGTTTTTGATGTACTAATGAGGGTGTTTTTAATTGATTGCATTTCAATAGGTAACCAAATGCTTAGGACACACCACATGATGGTAATGACTTGATGATTACATCCACAGAAAATATATCTATTTAAGCATTTATAGTATACCTCACCCAGTGAATTTGAGGGGCAGTATTGTGTGTCTGAACAGACCGAACAATAAAACTACCCTTAAGGCCTGATCTCATCTGATCTAACCACAAAGCAATGAGCCACAGCACAACCTGATACACTGAACTGTCAAGCACCTCATTTCTCTCAGTTACTGAAGTTCAATATACAAAGCTCACAAAGCAAAATATAAAAATAAGCTATTTCAGGTGAGGTGGACTATTTCAGGAGGTGAAACCACTTTTACGTTGACATGCGGCCATTCAAACGCTCTCAAAATGTAAGGATAAGCTGGACATTAATTTCTTGTGTTTTATATTACTTTAGCATCCATGGGCAGTGTCAGTCTAACTTTCTGAGGTTAACT
Source organism: Hypomesus transpacificus (assembly GCF_021917145.1). Taxonomy (NCBI): domain Eukaryota; kingdom Metazoa; phylum Chordata; class Actinopteri; order Osmeriformes; family Osmeridae; genus Hypomesus; species Hypomesus transpacificus. The sequence continues at coordinate 5,922,931 of NC_061065.1, read as the reverse complement.
GAGATACAGAACAGTGTGTTTCCCCCTAATAGCAGAATAAAGCAAGACTTGTCATACTGGTCAACTTGTGCCAAATCCAATGCCACAATTCTAAGAAATAATCAAACCTGTCAGTTAAACGTAACCATCTCATCTGATCGGGCAACCATGGCTGTAAAGAGATGTGAGCCAAGATCTGTCTTCTTCGATGACAAACTCCTCAGCGCGTTGTGAACACAACCTACACATATCAGGTGACTTTCCAACCCCAACACTCCAACCCCAACACTCCAACCCCAACACTCCAACCCCAACACTCCAACCCCAACACTCCACAGGAGATGGATGAGGCAGTGGCATGAGCCCTCTCTCTCCTGCTGCCTTCAACACAGTCAGGCCATCAGTGCAGTCCATGCATACAGTACTGCTCAAACATCTTCAGACAGCCCTCAGGATGTCTTAACATGAATTGTGTCTTATGTATTTATTTGTCACCTGCTGCTTGGATGAACTACCAGAGACCAAGGAGATTGTTGTGGCAGGCAGGCTGGAATAAACTTGTGTCTATCTCTGCTTTATACATGAATTGCTCTCGAAAAACAAAGTGAAGCCTTGATAGGCTTCACTAGGTCTCCTCCTCTAAGGAAGAAACATGATCTGCATTACCACATTGCAACCCACTGCTTCCCTCCTCAGTTATGCCCTGGGTCATCCACGGTGGTCTTTGTGACCATGGTATGTTGAAACTCTCAGTTTGGATATGTGAGGAGCAACGTGTCAATAATAGTATCTAAGGTCTGAAGAGTGTCAATCACCACCTATCCTTTAGTTTCCTGACTGTTGGTAACTTGACGCAGGCCGTTCAGACGGGCATGTCTTTTAATAATCGACCACAGAGACCCCTCAAGCAGAGGCTCTTTGAAGACAAGTAACTGGTAGGATCTGGATACAACCAAACTTGCAAATGCACAGCCATAAAAAGTGTCAAGTTTCATTAAACAACTAATCCCACATAAGAGGCTCTCATGAATATGCCATCAACACAGTGAACCACTGACCAGAAGTCCATATGAAAGTAACGAAAACTAACCTGTGACTGCGGAAGAATCATGATCCGATCTGCGATAACACTAACAGAATTTCAGAGAACGCCTTAAGGCGGTACATCCAGTACCTACTGCAGCATCACTACAATCAAGGGCGCCATTCTGGTAACCTAATTGTCCAAAACCATTACCATTCTATTCCTAAGAAGGGCTAACTTATCGATATTTGTAATAAAACATTACAATTAACATTCACTGTTATTAATTGCAACAATCAGTAAGGTCACTTTGAGCAGCACTACTAGCATCTAGTTGACGCACAAAGCTAGGTTCTTCACTTTTTTAAGATGAAATCAAAAAATAACTTTACCGGATCGATCCTGTAAAGAAGTATATTCGTCAATGTTTCACGATAAAAAGAAAAACTTACCAATACGGTGAAATATTTCCAGTTTCTGTTTGTCAACGAGTCACACACGATTAGAGTGACATTTCGTCGAGAAAGCATTAGGGAAGACCTTATGACTACCCGAGAGCTCCATCAGGTGGTGATGTAGCCTACTGTCCTGGGACGAAATGTCTTTTATTTCCCTGATTTATATCCTCAAACAGTTCATGTAAAATATAGTAAACACATCAGGCGTTGATATGTCATGTGGTGTTTTCAACTGAAATCAATCACGAGACATCAGTGACTTTTAAAAAGGGCGTGACGGAAATAGGAAGAACTGTGAGTTCTGCTTGTCCTCCTAAATATTTCCCAATGCTCGGAAACGGTTGCCCAAATCTGCAGCCATGTAGGTACAGTCTCTTCTACCCATTCCAATTAAAATACATATTCTCAATAAAGACACTATCTAACAAAGAAACTCCAACCTCACTTTCAATAGCCTATAGACCTGTTCGAGAAAATGTAAATTGTAAAATTGATGGCAAATCCGTGCAAACTGAAGCGCCTTGGCGATTTATCAAGTCGTAGTGTTTTAAACCTCAACCAGCAGATGTCAGCAAAACACAAAACAAACGAAGAGCGACGGTTGATTTTAAAGCAGCAGGCTTGTTTAGCTCGACATTTCCTCCTGCAAAGGAGTTACTTGCACTGGTGCCTTACATTATGTAATGACCAAGGTTTCTGGTATTTTTTATTTAAAATCAGGCTAGATTAGACATCTGAATTTCTATCAAAGCTGCCTTGTTCTAGAAGATTTCACAAAGACATGTTTAAGGTCATTTAGGTCACACAGTTCTTTCAATTAGGAACACCTCTAGCTGCAAGACTTACTGAGATAGTCAGATATTGTGTGAAGGCGACAGGGTTCCCCACAGAGTGCTCCCTGGGGAGACTGTACTGTAAAGGCACTGCTGAGATGAAAGAGCAGAGATCCCTAGGTCAGATGGCTGAGCGGTGAGGGAGTCGGACTAGTAATCAGAAGGTTGCCGGATCGATTCCCCACTAAGCCAAATGACGTTGTGTCCTTGGGCAAGGCACTTCACCCTACTTGCCTCGGGGGGAATGTCCCTGTACTTACTGTAAGTCAGCGTCCGCTAAATGTAAATGTAAATACAGATCCCTAGGTCCAGTTCAGATGCACTACATCAGCTCTCTATTGTGGCACGACAAGGGGAATGTTAAAATGCCCCCTGACTCTATGACTAATAACATCTAGACTGAAATATGTATGGGAACACAAGCAGTGAGGCAGAATAACAACTTTGCTTCTTCAGTATGGATTAGTCATATAGACTATAGTCTCCATATATGGCCCTTTTAGTGGTAGATATTTAAAGAAAACAAAAACGTGGTGATCTCATGAATTACCTCACGTTGGCAGAAAGACACGGATGCCCATATTGCGTGGACACACACATCATTTTCAAAATGTTATTTCAGCAGTGTGTATTATTAAAAGGCATATTTAATTAAATAAAGATTAAATTACTTTATAATCCAGTGTCCTCAACATATTCCCATTCCCCTGGTTGGCAGTGTGGTGGGAGACAGCTGGTGTTACAGGCATCGCTAGAGGGCAAAGAGAAAGTCCACATTCTCTGGAGGCAGGAGTGAGGCCATTGCTGCAAAGCTCTCTGTTGAATCCTGTTTCATGTATGAAGCCCTGACATTCAATTCAAAAGTTTTTCTGTAAACATGGAAACATTATACTTTTTTATGGGATGTACTGCTATCTGATCACAACTGTATTAATAACTCCCCCACGTTGTTACTTCAGAGTTAATCCATTTATCTGCGCTATTTTTCAGGAAGGCCTAGTTATTTTATACATGGTACCACGGGGACCCATACAGTAAAATACGCAATGATTGGTCGATTTTTGCCTCCACAAAGTAGCCTCCACAGAATGTCCCTCTTGCTAGAGCCATTCCCTGGAGAATGACAACAAATAACTCAACCTAAATTCTGTGTTACGAGCGATAGAACGGTAGAACTCCTCCTGAGCCGTCGACATCTTTCGGCAAATTCCGACGCGTAAAACGAGGGACCTTTTCGACAAGTGCACTTCCTGTTTACGTTTTTGACAACCATTGGACTGACATTTGTATAGTTTCGAACAAGTCGTCGCCTTACTTTTAGCTAAACTTGGGCAAAACAAATAGCTTGTGTTACATAAGGACTAAAACTAGCTCACCAACTTTCAAATGAATTCATATGACAGAGGTTTATTGTGAACTGGAACACGTTTGGATTATTTTATAGCTGGCTATAGCTAGCTATATAAAAAATAGCAGTTTCGGCCGATCATCATAATTCTGAGGGCTGCTAGCTAACTAAAGTCAACGAAAATATTTTTTGTGTCGCTGTGTCTCGTAACATGGAGAACAAGTACAACCTCAAGAGTCCGGGTAAGTGAGACAAAACAAAGTTAGCTCTAGTCTAGCTGAGATTAACCAATGCCGAATTTACAGTCATTCTGCAGGTAGCGGCTACTATAGTAGCGAGTAGATTATGTAGCTAACTTGTACTACGACACCGTCTGCCCTTTTGGATGTCATTGCCAAGACAATTTGCTATAGAGGTTGGCAAGTGTTAAATTATCTGTATAGATATCAGCGAAGATGAATGCAAACTTGTTAATTCTATCTAACTAGCTACTGCTATGTTTAATATTGTTTGATCTGGTCAGCATTAGCAGGTGACGTGTTAGCATTTGATAGTTTACACGCCGATTAAGTATAACTATAACTTGCTGTTGTAAACATTTGTTGTATTATTCTGGTTTGATATAGACAACATCGCAATCCCCCCCCCCCCCCCCCCCCCCTTTTCTCTTCAAAATAGTGCAACTAGACCAGTTGGTTTTGGTTATGCCACGTATCCGAAAGTGAGGGCCACTGTTTGTTTTTCGAAAGATTTGCATTGGCCAAGGACAGACACCCACACACACACACACACACACACACACTCATGTACACACTCCTAGAATTCCCCTAAAAATGCCTGGTAGAATTCCCCTACAACTACCTGTTACATACCCAGTGGTCAAACAAGCATATAAAGTACTTTAATTACATGTTCCATAGGTTCTGAAAGGTCAATGTAGATTTGGTTTCCTGTGGGTTTTGTGAAGTGGTTCTGGATCTTTCTTTTTGCATTGGTCGTGATTTTACAGCCAAACCAGCCAGATTTGAGAGCTGTCTCTTTACTGAACTCAAACCCCTGTTGATCCACTCCCCTCATATACTGCTAACTCTCCTCTCCTACCTCACATCTGCCTTCACTTTGTTATTCGCACTACTGGAATGTCAATTTGCACTGCTGACTGTGTATTACAGTAACAACTATTAATATGCATCTTGGACTACAATACCTTAACTGGATTATGCTCATTTGCACTGCCAACTGTTATTTACAGTACCAACTGTTTACATTTGCATTTTTCACCGTCTTTCTAACTGTAATATGCAATCACTTTCCACTGCACTTATACACTTTTTTCGGATAGCTTCTGTCCATACTTTATTGCACTACACTGTATATCCTGCATTTGCTGCTATTGCACTTCTGCATTTCGTTGCCTTGTACCTGTACTTGTGTAATGACAATAAAGTTGAATCTGATCTGATCTGAAACCAATGTTTTCCTTGTTTGGAAAAATGTAATAGGAGATCTATGCCAAAAGCTGTATCACTTTCCTCGGGGATAGCCAACACCCATAACTTATATAGAGATTAGAATACACCTTTGATTTTAGAACAGAAAAATGCAGTGAAAAGGAATGGAAATTGTCCCCCAGACTGTGCTAGTCAGGAAAGGTGCTCCCAGGACACAATCAAAGGTCTCTGGACTCACCTAGGTATTGTGTCTTACAAGTTTCGGTTTGTTACGTAATAGTGGTCCCCCCACCCTACGGCGAGCTCAACAGTGAATCATCCCGGGCAGACACTAAAATGTGTTACATAACTCGATTTTGTGTGCAGGACTATAATCCTATCCCCATAGGCCGGCTGACCGAGCCCATGCCTGCCCGCCCTCCGTCTGAGTCAGGAGGGGCACGTCCAGGCAGCAGCTTCTCTCCTCACTCCCACTCACCCTCATTACGAGAGGGGAGATCGAAAGAGACTAACGTGGAGCTCTCAGCAGGGGGGCTGCTGTTAGAGAGTGTCCTGGCGTTCCCTCTGACGGCAGCATGAGGGGCTCGGGTCCAGCTGTCACTGCTGTCACTGCTGGCCGCTGCCCTCCACGCCTGGCCCTTGAGTGGTGATGATGTGACGGGCGTCTCCAGAGGGGTTTCTCACATGCCAAAGATCGGTTCTGAAGGAAGCAGTGCAACCGTATCGATCTAGCTGAGACACACTAAACCTCATTGGTTTGTTTTTGGGCTGTGGTTGATGATGAAGGCCGTCTTGATTGACAGAGTTAGGAAATCGGTCTTGATAATAGGTTTTTGTTTTCTCCCCTGAACAGTTGTGGCTATTGATGTACAGTAAACACTCAGGTCAGGGGGATATGGTGAGATGTTTACATAAGGTTTAATTCTCAGGATGAAGAATAGCACTGTCTGTCCCTTCCCTCAGTTCACATGGGGGTGGATTCTAAGGCAGCAGCACGACCCACATCAAGCTTATTTTCCATTTGCTTCCCCTGTCTTTGCCCAGCACTGTGGAGAGAGGCCAATGTTATGAGTGCCTCCTGCAGGTCCTTCAGCTGGAGCAGACCAGAGTCTAGCCTAATACCCAAACCAAATGAATTGCACTTGAGGACGATGGTTCTTGGAGTGCTCAGTGATACTCGGGGTTACATTCTACTCTGGACCGAGGTGTCACATGGCCACAGCCATCACACATCGCCAGGGCAACACCAAACTCTGGAGGTAGCATGGTAGACTACGCTCCTGTTAGGCCTATAGCCTGATATGTGGTTCTATAGATGTAATGGATGTAACATATTTTAAAGTGATCCATCTGTACAGGGCGATATGTTTAAGTGCAATGATACATGTAACTCCCATCTTAGTAATGGTCAAGGTCGGGTTTTGGTAATATCCAGCCTTGAGTGTCAATCAGGGCGAGCTTAACCAAATGAGTCTGGCAGCCGCTGACACGAGGAGGACTGGAGAGATGGAGCAGAGACTGAACGTTACCCAACAAGATGCCAGCCAGCCAGCCTGGCTTCTGCTGGCATCTGCCTTGCCCAGGGGATGAGGCGTGTGACTGGATGGCTTAGTGGCTCAACGCAGGTCAGAGTGTGAGCAGCCGTCGGCCTCCGTCTGAGAAGCTGTTTCCTAATCAGGATGGATGACACTTCCAAGGTGCTCTCACCGTGTGTGTCTGCTCTCTTCTGATAGTCCATCCATCTCCCCTCCGTCACGCTCCCCTCCCCTGCCGCTCCCTGCAGGTCGGCTTCCCAAGCGGCAGAGAGATACGGCAGGCTGCTGCTGCTGTACACAGCAGGGGGGAGAGGGGGTAGGAGCTCACTGGAGGGGCTTACAGCTGTGCAGCTCTCTACCCTGTACCTCTTTCTCCACACCGCTACCCACCACTATATAGTCCCACTCCCACATTCTTATTTATAGGCAGGGAAGAAACACAGACTGTTTTCTGCTTATAATCATACTCCAGGGATGTTCCCATCTTCCCCCACAGAGCCCTAGTGTGTGAATGCTTAATTCTGCCGCCAGGCTGTGTGTATGTGTGTGTATGCCTGTGTGTGTGTATGTGTGTGTGTATGCCTGTGTGTATGTGTGTGTATGCCTGTGTGTGTGTGTGTGTATGTGTGTGTGTATGCCTGTGTGTGTGTGTGTATGCCTGTGTGTATGTGTGTGTATGCCTGTGTGTATGTGTGTGTGTGAGGGGGCCTGCTGGGGAGGCGTGCCCCACTTTGGACAGAGCACTGTAAACTTCCAGCGGCTGTCAGGACAGCTTATACCACCCATCACCCTCACTGTCACCTCCGGACCACGGCTACTCGCGGTGTGGACTGAATATGGGTTTAAAACGCTGCAAGTTACAAACACACACACACATCCTCTCTAACTCTTGCTCGCTTGCTCTCTCCATCTCTCTCTGCCTCTTTCTCTCTCCCTCCTATCCTCTCTCTCCCTCCCTCTCTCTATATGCTGTAACCTTTTAGTTTCCTACAGTTCAGTACAGCTGCCTGCTCCTGTAGAACTCTATCTCTCTGGACGAAACCATCTTGAGTTGAAGCGTATGTGGTCGTAACAGCCGATTTTGACATTCTGAGATAGACCTGATCAATTGTGACATGTTTTAAACATGATTTCCAACTAACAGGGGACATAGTTGATGTTAGTGAGTGGAAAACCAGAGCAGTTTGACAGGAAGGGGCTGAGATGTTCATGATGAGGAGGAGGAAGCTGTGATGAGGTTTCTACTCCAGTTCTCGTGCTGTACCCTGAGCTGCCGTTTCACTGGAGCTTCAATCACAAGGCTCATCAGCTTTACTGGTTTGATGTTCTCTGTTGGAGCTGAACATTCCAAAATACTATTTTGGAAGTTCCAGAGTGATTGGGAAGTTTAGATTTCTTGTAGATTGGGGATGCAACAGAGATCCATCTGTCTACTCCAACGAACGGCATCAGCCAGAAGTAAAAAATCTGTTTCGTTAATAACTGGAAAAACAAATTCCACCAGCTAATAAAAATGAATCTGGTTGGCTGGGCCTTTAGGCTTCTATTAAGTGCTGATGGGCCTGTCGACCACAGGACGGTTTAGTCCCAACAGCCTTGTTCAGGCCAGTACCCTCTCCACAACCCTGTCCGCCCTAGTTTAAGTTTCAGTAAAAAGGAAGGAGAGGAAGTGAGAGGTCAAGGTGGCAAGAGGAGAGGTGGAGGAGAGGGAAAGTGGAGGAGAGGAGAGGAAATGAGAGGTAAAGGAGAGAAGGAAGGGAGAGGAGAGGTGGAGGAGAGAGGGGGAAGGTGGAGGAGAGGAAATGAGAGGTAAAGGAGAGAAGGAAGGGAGAGGAGAGGTGGAGGAGAGGGAGGGAAGGTGGAGTAGAGGGTGAAAGGGCTGAATCAGAGCTCACTTGTCACCATCCTTTCTCCGTCTTCCCAGTGCATGGCTCCTGATATCTCCATCCTCTCTGCCTGACACTCCTGGGGGTTGGATCAGATGGATCCTCCTCTCATCTCCCCACCCCTCCTCAGCCCCCCTCCGTCCAGCCCCCCTCCGTCCAGCCCCCCTCCGTCTAGCCCCCCCCTACATCCAACCTCCCCCAAACCATAGCAGGCCTCACTCGATTGGATTCCAAACCAATTCCGTCCCTCTCAATACCTCTTAGTTCCACATCCTTTTCCAATTACTTTCCAATTCCAGCACCATCTCGATTCCTCCTCAGTGGCCTGTTGGGATGGCTGTAACGCTGGGATAACAGAGCAGTGACACGGGGGTAAATGGCCCTGCCCTCTAATGACTTCTGGACTCCTGAATTGCGGGGCCCAGTTGGCGCAGTGTTGTCCACTGGAACACTGGCACCTGTTGTGTTGCCCCGGCGACCCTGTACAGAAGCATTACTGATGGGTTGACGTTTGATTGGAGTGACATCACGTCCTAACTCTCCCCACCAGCCTGGCCAGCAGGAGCCACAGGAACAGGCAGCCAGGAGCGCACTGAGCTGGTCACTGTCATGTCAAGCTGAAGCCTCCATGTGTCCTTTATGGTGAGAGAGATCCAGTGAGTAGCCAGGCAAGAGACTGGTCCTGGGAGCTGTGGCACTAGCCCCCTGCCCCGTTGTGCACCACCGAGCTGTCTCTCAGGCCTGAATACAAGCAGATGATTCCTGCTGTGTGTGAAGCTGTAAGTCCCCAGGGTTCAAATCCCCCCCTCCCCTCTGAGCCATCAGCTGAGGCGACTTCAGCTGCTGCCATTAATACCTGTTCTCCTACGCCTCCTCTTCCTAAGTCTTTTCAAAACAGAAACGTTTTTGCAGGTATTTGCTTTTAGAGCTTCTTTGTTCGTGATTTGATTTTTCGAGGAAGCGGTTCTCTCATGGAGCCGTTTCTCTCCACTGAGGAAAACAGATATTATTTCTGTACGACAGACAAGTTGAGCAGTACCTGCAAGCTACTCCCCTAACCATGGAAGACCTGTTTTCCTGCCCAGCATGCCATATCTCTGTGTGGGTGTTCCTGGTCTGGTCTTCAGCTGTCTCCCAGGACTCCATGCATCTCTCAGAGCAGCAGCCCAGTGTGATGGGAATGTGTGCCGACAGGGTAGTTAGACAGGAGAGGATGTGGCCTGCCAGCTCCAGGTCGTCACGCGGGAGCCGGGGGGGGCTGTCGGCTGCTTCTCCAAGTGGCGCTAATGAGTGTGTTTGTTTGTTTACAGCGGTGAAGAGGCTGATGAAGGAGGCTGCTGAGCTGAGGGAGCCTACAGAGCACTACCACGCCCAGCCACTGGAGGTGAGACCCCCTCGCAGCCCCGCACACACACACACACCATGCTCGCTCAGGCACACACTCATACACTAGGGATTAACCAAGTAACAGTTAACCGACAATACGAATGTTTACTGGTTAATACTATCGGTTAAACAGTGTTTCCAATTTAATGACAGTGTCACTGGATGTAGCAATCTTTCACTTTTCCAAGTGACAAAAAGTCGCATCTAGCGACTAGCAACAAATCTAGCGACTTTCTGCTGCTTTGGCAATCTCCGTTTTCGTTGTTGAGCAGCAGCTAAATAGCTTTATTGTATTGTAAGTCTTATTTTTATGGGTCACAGACACGTGTCCATTCTAAATTTTTCATGTTGGTTGAGGGATGATGGTCGTTGATGAGCGTCGGTTATCGGAAATGTCTTCCTCCAAAATGAGCACACACTGACACACACACTTTATGTTCACTACAACCAGTCCCTGTACGACTCATTACCCACACACAGGCCAGGCATGTGTTAAGATGTGCTTCTCTCTCCCTCCTTCTCTCTCTCCCCTCCCTACCTCTCTCTCTCTCTCACCTGCAGGATAATCTGTTTGAGTGGCACTTCTCAGTCCGCGGCCCCTCTGACTCAGACTTTGATGGGGGGGTCTACCATGGCAGGATTGTCCTCCCCCCAGAGTACCCCATGAAGCCCCCCAGCATCATCCTCCTCACAGTAAGTCTCCCCCCAATCCTCCTTCCGTCATATCCAGTCACGGGCTCCACAGTACCGCTGAAAGGCAGCTAATCAAAAGATCAAAGCGAGGTGGGAAGATGCCTGTTTCAGGGTGCTTCACACGGAGTGACTGGTGTCAGAACAAAGACACTGTTGCCTTTGCGTCGTCAGGGAGGATTTCTCTGGGTTTCGTGTGAACAAATGGAAAGGTTCCTTATTTTGAATTCCTTGCTCTGGCCTTAGAAAATCTGCACAAATGACAGGCTGAGCTTGTAGATCACAGAAGAAGTTTTTGTTTCTTTTTGTTTATACGTCCGGTGCTGTTCCTCCCTCCCTGTTAGCAGTCTTGTGGCAGGTTGGACCAGCTCCTTTGAAGGCTCTCTCTTTCTTCTCCTTACCATCTCCCCTCCCTTGTCTCACTCTGAAGACCGTCCTCTTGATCTGGGCCTGTTAAGCCGGCGCCTGCCCCTCACTGTGGATGTGCTTGTCTTTCAGCCCAACGGGAGGTTCGAGGTGGGGAAGAAGATCTGTCTGAGTATTTCTGGGCACCATCCGGAAACCTGGCAGCCATCCTGGAGCAGTAGGTATCCCTGTAGCCAGACCCCGTCTGCTACCAGACACACACCCACCCCTGCTCCCCTCCACCACCTCCAGCCCCCACCCTCCTGTCAGTCCTCCAATCTCTCCCTCCTGTCCTCCAGTCCCCCAGTCCCTCAGTCCTCCTGTCCTCCTGTCCTCCAGTCCCCCAGTCCTCCAGTCCCCCAGTCCCTCAGTCCCCCAGTCCTCCAGTCCCCCAGTCCCTCAGTCCTCCAGTCCCCCAGTCCTCCTGTCCTCCAGTCCCCCAGTCCTCCAGTCCCCCAGTCCCTCAGTCCTCCTGTCCTCCAGTCCTCCAGTCCCCCAGTCCCTCAGTCCCCCAGTCCTCCAGTCCTCCAGTCCCCCAGTCCCTCAGTCCTCCAGTCCCCCAGTCCTCCAGTCCCCCAGTCCTCCAGTCCCCCAGACCTCCAGTCCCCCAGTCCCTCAGTCCTCCAGTCCTCCAGTCCCCCAGTCCTCCAGTCCTCCAGTCCCCCAGTCTCCCAGTCCTCCAGTTCCCCAATCCTCCAGTCCCCCAGTCCTCCAGTTCCCCAATTCTCCAGTCCCCCAGTCCTCCAGTCCCCCAGTCCTCCAGTCCTCCAGATGCTGCGCTAGTGCTCATACCAACCCATCTCTGCTCACTGACTGGCACAACCCAAACAGTAAAACAAACAAGGAAGTAAGACTTTTCCATTAAAATGAAGAATATATACATGATGCTATTTTGACGGGGTGCTTTTGTTGTTCTAGATGCTGTTCTCTAGTCAGTTTTAGCGACTTCAATGAGTCGACTACTGGAATGGAGTCAAAATGGTGGATGACTGCGGACCTTTGGATGAATGGGTCCCTGACAGTTGAGCTGGGCGTGTCTTATGTTAGCAGACGAAGATCCATCCATCCACATTACTTCTGTACTGCCAACATGTCCCTCTCCCTTGGCCTGTTTTCAGGCATCATTCATCCGTCCACGTTACTTTCAATCATAAAACATGAACATGTAATTAGAGTAGAAAATTCAAAGGGAGAATTGTCTGTAGATCCCCTGCATTGCATTTATCTCCATTTCTTCTCGTTTGTTTTGACCAAATATAAGCTTAGCTCTCATTAAAGCGAGGGATTAATAACACAATGGGATCCCATGGTGACAAACAAAGGGTTGTAATGGAGCTGTGAAGGCGGGCTGTGACTCACACATGTTATCTCCCCCGCTGGGCCCCCTGGTGTCTCATGTAGCCTCCCACACCCTGTCCTCCTCCTGGCCTCAGTCTGGCCTCAGTCTGGCCTCAGTCTGGCCTCACCCTGGCCTCAGTCTGGTCTCCTCCTGGCCTCAGTCTGGCCTCAGTCTGGCCTCAGTCTGGTCTCCTCCTGGCCTCAGTCTGGCCTCACCCTGGCCTCAGTCTGGTCTCCTCCTGGCCTCAGTCTGGCCTCAGTCTGGCCTCACCCTGGCCTCCTCCTGGCCTCAGTCTGGCCTCCTCCTGGCCTCAGTCTGGTCTCAGTCTGGTCTCCTCCTGGCCTCAGTCTGGCCTCCTCCTGGCCTCAGTCTGGTCTCAGTCTGGTCTCCTCCTGGCCTCAGTCTGGCCTCCTCCTGGCCTCACCCTGGCCTCAGTGTGGCCTCACCCTGGCCTCAAAGTATTTTTCCCCTGACTTTTTTCATGTACACTTGTCATCTCTGATTGGTGCTCTTTTCATTCTGAGAGTTTTATATATTTTATTTTAGTTTATCAGTGACTTGCAAGTTAGTGAGTTCAGAGGGCCCAGGTGGAACCCAGAGGGTGAGGTCAGAGGGCCCAGGTGAGGCCCAGAGCAGTGAGGTCAGAGGGCCCAGGTGAGGCCCAGAGCAGTGAGGTCAGAGGGCCCAGGTGAAGCCCAGAGCAGTGAGGTCAGAGGGCGCAGGTGAGGCCCAGAGCGGTGAGGTCAGAGGGCCCAGGTGAGGCCCAGAGCGGTGAGGTCAGAGGGCCCAGGTGAAGCCCAGAGCAGTGAGGTCAGAGGGCCCAGGTGAAGCCCAGAGCAGTGAGGTCAGAGGGCCCAGGTGAAGTGGGCCGGTCCTGTTGTTGGCCCTCGTCCTCAGTGAGGAAGGTGTTCATGTCAGCTGGAGGCTGTGAGGCTGGCCGGCCAGTGTCCTCAGCGAGGCTGTAAATCCAGGCTTACGCTGGAAAACAAAGCATTACTCCCGCTTACGTAACCCGGGGGCTCAACTTGACAGAATGTGCTGTCTTTCCTGTGATTTAACCAACTCTCTTCATTCACAGCGGCAGCACAGCTTGTTTTTTAGTTTTACCTCTTTTCACGTTTCTCATTCCCCCCCCCCCCCCCCCCCCCCCCGTTTCTGTTCCAGTAAGAACGGCACTAATAGCTATAATCGGATTCATGCCGACCAAAGGAGAGGGGGCGATAGGATCCCTTGATTACACCCCGGAAGAGAGAAGAGCCCTGGCCAAAAAGTAAGATTGATCCGACCAGAGCCCTCCCATTCCACACCACGGCTATGGATGAGCGCTGATCAATAAAGTGTGTGTAGCAGTAGTAGTTCCAATCTCTGTTAGCTGTTAGCATTTGTTGGGGTCAATGTAACCTTGCATATTATTAAACACATGCACCTAATATAAGTAATACCTTCACCATGAACCAGTTTTGACATCCTAGATCGTTCTAGCTGAGCTTAAGAGAACATATGTTCTGGGTTCATAGGTTCTGGCGGGGGGGGGGGGGGGGGGGGGGGGGGGGGGGGGGGGAGGAGGTTATCGAACACACTCAAGCAGAAAACATTGCTTGTGCGAGCATGTCATGTGATTAACACCTGGACCATGGACAAAGAGCTGTCTCATTACATGGACCACTAGGGGGTGATCTGACAGTTTCCTCCACGCCCCCCCCCAGGAAGATGAGGTTTGCCCTCCACATGTTGGGACCTGTTGTAGTTTATTCTTGCTCTTTTGTAGTCTGTTTCCACCGAGGGACCTAACAAAGATGTGGGCATGTTGAAGACATGTTGAAGAGAGTCCAGATGACTAACTCCTCCATTAACACATAAGGATGGGGTCTTTAGCGACTGGCCGTTTCATTATCACACGCAGATGAGAAGTGACAGAAGCACAAACCACCCGTCTATAAATACACCCAGGCATCTCTCTCTGATGAAAAGACTGTTATTCCACAAAGGCTGAGGCTGTGGGTGAGACAGCACTTCGCTTTGATTCTCATCTCCTGTCGCTGCGCTCCCGGTAATTGTGAGAGTTGTCAGTCAATGGGAGCTTCAACCCCCCCCCCAGCAAACGAACACAGCGGCTTCATGAAAGTAAACTGTACAAGAAGTTTCTTGGCTGCTGTTATGTCACACGGTATTCATGCTAAAGTCGGGTACATAACACACAGGCTTACCCACATTGCAGAGGGTTTTTTATCTGCCGGTCAAAATACAATAATGGGGGGAAGAAGAAAGAAAAAAAACTGCTGCACTGCGAGATCAGTCGGATTGTCATGGATTTGGTTTGGCTATCTGTGTGTTTTGGGTATCAGGGCTTGCCAGCCTGTGCCTCCTGGACAGATGGGGCCTAGTCCATGTTCGGGTGGGGAACCTAGGGCTTTCAGTTGGCATGTGACTCACGACTACTAAAGTATTCTTCTTAATCGTCTGGCTTGTCATCATCTGGTTCAATCTGAGCGAGGAGACTCAGTCGACAGACCACATTGCAGACGTTTCAAAGTGTTAGATGATGGATGTTCAGAGGGAGTGAGGGGGAGCGAGGGGGAGAGCCAGCCAGTCTCCGAAGCTCCAGACTCCCCCAGCAGACTTGATGAGCAGCCGGCTCGGGTTCCTCTCAGCATGGTGCCTCCACACAGGGTGGAGATGTCTTAAGCTTCAGCGCTACGCTGACATGTCCTGTGAAGAACTACAGGCTCATGTCGTGTCTCAGTGAGCTCTCTGTCATGTGAGCCAGTTCTTCACAACCTGGTTTCCATGGCTCCCCAACCTGGATGCACTTCCTGGTCTCCTTCTGGTTTGCTCTGAACTCCTGGCGAGGACCAGAGTGCAAGGAGACAGTCCATAGTGTGCGGTTTGAAATGACAGTTTGTTGTTCACGGCAACTCCGCCCCTGACGTAAGCGGTTCTTATTCGTAGAGTTTAGTAAAGCAGAGTTTTGGTGCTACTTTGGAACCAGTTTTCCGGGTTCAGAGTTAGTTCTTTTGTCGCCAATATGCAAAGAAGTGATTTGAGATTAGGCACCGGCACCTGCCCGGCACTCAAACTGCCCAGGTGGAAAAGAGGTCTCAGACCAGCGTGACACCAGAGGAAAGCATCGACTCCCTTAATGCTCCCTAATGCAGCCAAATCCATCCAGTCCATCTTTTGGCTTTATGGGACGCTATGAGTAAAATGATGTGGCCTCAGACACCCGCTGGGTTTACACACTGAGCTAAACCGTGCTCCTCTACACCTAGCTTCTTACATCAATCCATTGACTGCATGGACATTGTTGTGGTTTTCTAGTAAACGCCTGTGAAAATGGATTTGTCCAGATGCTCAGCTGGTGTTGATGTGATACTTCAGTAAGGCGTGCAGCAGAGGGTTCTGTGGTAGATGTGTGAGTGAGTGAGGACTGGACTGGCAGGAGACGTGCAGGACAGGTATGTCTGACCGTCTGGTGGGAGTTTGACTCACCGAGGAGTGATGAAGATTGACGTGCGTCTGTAGACACTTGCAGGTGTTATGGGAGAAATCACACTGCTCGTCGGTCCTCTTCGCGCTGCACGTCAGTCCTCTTTGCGCTGCTCGTCAGTCCTCTTTGTGCTTCTCGTCGGTCCTCTTTGCGCTGTTCGTCGGTCCTCTTCGCGCTGCTCAACGGTCCTCTTTGCGCTGCTCGTCGGTCCTCTTTGTGCTGCTCGTCGGTCCTCTTTCAGTCATCTTTCCCCTCACTGGGTAGGGTGAAGTGCCTTGCCCAAGGACACAACGTCGATTGGCACGGCCGGTAATCAAACCGGCAACCTTCTGAGTAATAGCCCGACTCCCTAACCGCTCAGCCATCTGACTCATCTGATGCGTGAGCAAACACATGTTCTGTCAAACCCCCAGCCTCAGAGCCTCACATGCGTGTCCAGGCTCTAACGCTTAGTGTTGTGACCCTGCGATAGATCCCTGGACTTCTGCTGTGAGGCCTGTGAATGCTCCACTCGGACGGCCCTGCTGTCCCTCTCCCCCAACAGCACGCACAGCCCTGCCGATGCCAAGGCCAAAGAACTCGCCCAGCAGATCAAATTCAAGGTACTGTGATCGTCTACTGGATGGTGTATTCTAAGCGTCCTTGAGCTCCAGCAAGGCACTATAAAAATCAAACGTAATATTATTACTTCCTGCTGGTTGAAATTCTTGTGAAGTGAGTTTTTTTCTTTTCTTCCAGAACTCCTTAGCTGCCAATATGGAAATATGTTTCTGTGTCTTAACCTCAGTCTACATCTAGAAGTCGTAGTAAAAAACCTGGGATTTTACATTTGAAGACTTGCTCAGCATTCTCAAATACACTGGAGTACATTGTATTTGACAGCAGTTGTGTGTGTGTGTGTGTGTACTTGCATTCATGCTTGTGTGACTGTGTGTGTCTGCAGGCAGAGTCCAGCTCGTCCAGCCTCTCCAGCGAGAGCGCCGGAGCGTCCAGCGATACCTCCGCCAGCTCCCAGGGACAAAGCTTAGGTCTGGAGGAACAGGGGTCCTCTGAGGGCCTGGGGGAGCAGGTAGGAGACACGGCCAACCCAGCACCCACAAACCCCCACAGCACGCTATGTTTGTCACCAATGTGGGAAGAAAAACCGTTGGGGGAAATTCGCCACGCCGAGGGGATTAGCTGCATCTTCTACCACTTGGTTATGTTCCCTCCTTTCCAGAGGAATGGGACGGTGAGACATGATTACACCCCCTCATCAGCAAGTCCTGGAGTCTGTTATCTCGTTGATTCCGAGGTATTAGATTCCAACCCCATTAAAGGCTCATTATGTGAGCTATGAGACTGAGCTGTGGGGGGTCTATGTGCCCCTCCCTGGGGGGTCAGGGATTAAGAGCAGAGTATGGCTCTGTTGTGGTTGTGGTTGTTCTGTAAATGATCCCTCATCTCTGATAGTGCTTTATGTAACGGCTGGCTCGCACCGTGTTGCCACAGCACGCCGCCAACAGGAAATCACGCCTAATGGCTTCAGAAGTAATGGCAGCGCACGGTGACACGGCTGTACTCAGGCCCTGACCGTACCCTCTCACCACGCGCTGCACCAGGGGGGAACATGAGAAGGGCTTTCATATCTGGATATCTAGGCTTTAGTGTAGAGCTGTGTTTGCGCTGTTTTAAGGTTCATATACTTATGATTTATATGATTTCAGGAAGATAAATGGATGGATTGGTGGATAATCTATATCCAGTGAGGAAGGCAGAGTGAAGGGGCTGTTGATTGACAGAGAGGGGGCAGAGTCAGGGATTTGGCCCTCAGTCCAATCTGAAATCAAGTGTGTGGGCTGTAGGGGAATGGTCAAGGACTCACCATCTGTTGTGGGGGTGACAACACGCTGACGTAAGCCTATCACAGGACAGAGGGCTACCAGACAGCCTGTCACAGGACAGAGGGCTACAAGACAGCCTGTCACAGGACAGAGGGCTACCAGACAGCCTGTCACAGGACAGAGGGCTACAAGACAGCCTGTCACAGGACAGAGGGCTACCAGACAGCCTGTCACAGGACAGAGGGCTACCAGACAGAGTTTGTCACAGGACAGAGGGCTACCAGACAGCCTGTCACAGGACAGAGGGCTACAAGACAGCCTGTCACAGGACAGAGGGCTACCAGACAGCCTGTCACAGGACAGAGGGCTACAAGACAGCCTGTCACAGGACAGAGGGCTACCAGACAGCCTGTCACAGGACAGGGCTACCAGACAGCCTGTCACAGGACAGAGGGCTACCAGACAGCCTGTCACAGGACAGAGGGCTACCAGACAGCCTGTCACAGGACAGGGCTACCAGACAGCCTGTCACAGAACAGGGCTACCAGACAGCCTGTCACAGGACAGGGCTACCAGACAGCCTGTCACAGGACAGGGCTACCAGACAGCCTGTCACAGGACAGAGGGCTACCAGACAGCCTGTCACAGGACAGGGCTACCAGACATCCTATCACAGGACAGAGGGCTACCAGACAGCCTATCACAGGACAGAGGGCTACCAGACAGCCTGTCACAGGACAGAGGGCCACCAGACAGCCTGTCACAGGACAGGGCTACCAGATAGCCTATCACAGGACAGAGGGCTACCAGACAGCCTGTCACAGGACAGAGGGCCACCAGACAGCCTGTCACAGGACAGGGCTACCAGACAGCCTGTCACAGGACAGGGCTACCAGACAGCCTGTCACAGGACAGAGGGCCACCAGACAGCCTATCACAGGACAGGGCTACCAGACAGCCTATCACAGGACAGAGGGCTACCAGACAGCCTGTCACAGGACAGGGCTACCAGACAGCACCATCAAACACACTCAAGTAATCACACATGGTTTCAGCAGTGTTATTTTGCTGTCCTTATTTACAGCAGATAATGGATCACTGTTCACTGTCACTGTTCAATGATCACTGTTTCCTTTCCCAACATACCTGCTTGACAGCCTCCCTCCAGCCGGGTCCTCACTTAGTGGAACGTGTCATTCTGTAAAATAACCTGCCTGCTGCCACAGTGCTCATGTGTATTCATCAACCCAAGGAATACTCTGAAAAAAACCATCTACTCCTTCACCAGTTTGAGCTTTTTATAGGTACTGCACTAGCTTTTTGAGGTTTTTTAATGGACGTAATTGATTTGACTCTTTTCACAAACTTGAAAAGCAATGTTTGAAAGGAAAGGGTATTTCTAAGTCTTGCTAATGTGTTAATCTAAAAAAGCTCTTAAATTCGACACACTTTGAAATGGCGTGAGAGCAGAAACACTGATCTATTAGTGGAAGAAGCCCAGTTGTGATGGCCCCACGCCATCAACACGACACTGAGTGTGCGAGCGTGTGTGTGTGGGTGGGTGTGTGTGTGTGTGCGAGCGTGTGTGTGTGTGTGCGAGCGTGTGTTTGTGTGCGAGCGTGTGTGTGTGTGTGCGAGCGTGTGTGTGTGTGTGCGAGCATTTGTGTGTGCGAGCGTGTGTGTGTGTGTTCTGATCCGGTGTGTGTGTGTGTGTTCTGATCCGGTGTGTGTGTGTGTGTTCTGATCCGGTGTGTGTGTGTGTGTTCTGATCCGGTGTGTGTGTGTTCTGTTCCGGTGTGTGTGATCTTATCCCTCCAGTCAGAATCAGCTCCAGCAGAGGATCAGGCCGGCCCCCCTCCCGCCGGCCCCCCTGCCGCCGGCCCCCCTGCCGCCGGCCCCCGCTCCCTCAGCCCCCGGCAGCGCAGAGCCCAGCAGCAGGGCCAGGCCCAGGCCCAGAGGGAGCCCCCTAGCCGGCCCATCTTCCCTGCCTTCCCCGTGGCCCCACCCCCCCCTCAGGACGGCAGCCACACAGGCTCCGTGGTGCTCATCCTGCTGCTCACCCTGGCCCTGGCCGCGCTCATCTTCCGTAGGGTCTACCTGACACAAGAGTACAAGTTTGACTATGAGCTGTAACAACGCTGCTAACACACGCACCCACTGCCACCCCCCCCCCCTGCCTCCTACCCCTCCCCCCTCCTACCCCTCCCCCCTCCTACCCCTGGCTGGACAAACGGTGACGGCCCAGGGACCTGGAGATGCGTGGTGGTCAGCTCTGTGTGCAGAGGGCTCCTGCTGGCCTGGTGCGGTGCTCTCCCCAGGACAGACCACTGGGTTCACAGTCTGGGTGTGCTGCATTCCTGTGGAGGTCATGGTTCCCTCACCACAACACCTCCCCAGGGGTTATAACTGCTCTCTGTAGAATGTGTTTTTAAGGTGAGTCTGGTGTCCAACCTCGACGTCAACAAACGAAGACTTCCTTTTGGTTTTTATTTCATCTTAATTTTTGGGGTTTGTTGCTCGCTCTCAATATTTAAAGTCAATGGTTTTAACTCGTCTAAACTATGAAGGCTTGTGTTGGTCTCTTGATACTTTATGTAATTGTTCCATTTGAAGTAAAATGCCAACCTGCACATTAGTTATCATAGCTTCCTGTGACACAGCCATTTTGAAAAACTGAGATTGCTTACATTTCAAGCTTTCCTGCTTTTACAAGTATTTAGTTTATCAATGATTCAGATGTCTGTTGAGCAAGGGAAAAAACCTATTGACCTGACATTGTCTTGGTTTAGCTCAGGTCCTGTACACAGAGTGACAGATGAATGCGCTGTTATCTATCTGTCTGGGAGCTGATGCAGGACTTGTGTGGGTGGAGACATTGTTCTCTCGGAGCATTTTTGGACCAGAACAGATAAGTTCTCTCTTAGTACTGTTCTCATGACGTTCATGGTCAATGTGATCGGATAGACTACCTCAGGGTGGAATGAGTCCATTGACCAAGAACCATATTGTTTTTAAGATGATATAATGCATCTGTTCACATCCTCAGTTACCATGGCTAAACCCTAAATATGGACACTGTAATGGAAATAAATTCTTTGAATAAAAATACTGATACTTTGCTAGTGTTGTGTCACTCTTAATAATTGGTCTCTCCAGTTCTCTCAAATTCTCTAATTTTAAGTTTATTTGAGCAAGAATTAGCAGTGGGTTAGTTACCAATCAACAGTATGTTGCCAGGGAGCCTGTCTGACTTAATACATTATTTAACCTAACCTTATCTACCAACTCTGATCTTCAATTGTACTAGGTTATATTCTGAAAACTTGAAATAAAAATACCACCTGCTGTAGATCATATAAAATGAGACAACAAGCTGAATATATTAATTATTTTACAAAAGAGTAGGCCTGTAGACAGCTGTGTAAATATAAGAACGTGTTACGTCAGTTGATCGAGGATGCCCTGGATGCGGTCACACTAATCTGGAGCTGCGCGGAGCCGTGGTCCAGAGCGTGAAAACCGCTGGAGCCAGTTGACCAATCGGTGTGCGAGACAAACCGCTCTGCCGCGTTATCAGTCATTGGTCTCTAATCAGCCGACTCACTTCATCATTACAATGCTCGCCGTCAAAGACGTTGTGCTTCTTGTTAAAAGATGGTACAATGCTCAACTCGTTGCGGACGTGGACTAAAGGAGCTACTCCACTCATCAGAGGACTTTAAAGCTTAAACACATGATGCCATATTATACAAGGTTCTTGTTTGTACTCTTCTGCTTGATCCTTGTCGGAGAGTGCCGAAAACACAAAAGTAGGAAAAGGCGGTGGTCTGGAACAGTGGAATCTCAAAAACATGGCACGTGAGTACCCGCATTCACGTCTAGAATGTTATTTCTGTCAGAAGAGCAATATAATGGTCAACTCGATTTTCAGTCTACTTTAAATTACGCGACCTTGCCTTGGTGAAATCTGCGTTTATCAATCCGTGCGTAACGTGTGTTTGTTGCAATTTAACACAAATATTCAAATCATTCATTGTTATACGTTTACTTGTAGGCAGCTTTTTATGCATGTAGACATTTGGATCATATTATTTATGATAGACTCGTTTGTGCATGCTTTCCGTTTTACATCGAATGCGCAACAGGGATTGAGCCGCGCGTAAAAGGTCTAGTGCGCACATTTGTGAATTCCAAGCGTCTAACGGACAGTATAGGTTAACATCCATACAGTTCTGCTCGCTAGGAAGCGGTATCTCGCTGCCGCTTATTCGGTTGGGTCATATAACGTTTAAAGTAACCTCTTTGTTTTGTTTAACTGGCTAATACGTGCGTAAACACGATGCTCCCGCGTGCTGTTCAAATACACACAGCTGCCCCCCATCAATCTGCTGCTGTTTTAATCAAAATGTTGTTTCATCATTGAGCTTTCATTACTCCTTGCCTGGTTTCATGCAATGACGTATTGTAGCGGATGACCCTCATGTTAAATGAGCTATACTCAAGAAAACACACCTACCTAGGAACTCATGCATACGTTTAGTAACCAACCAGTATACACGCCGATCTAGTTAGCTAGCTCATGTCACAAACGCGCACACACACAGACATAGGCTACCCATGCACACGCACACACAACGCATACATTTGATGTTTTCTTCTGAACATTGCTGCAGTAGCACAATTTTTATAACATCACATTTCAACATTTTCTGTAAGCCCTCATTGGTCACTCCTCTTTATTGCAGTCCCCTCAAAAAGTTGGTAGATGGAACTAAAACTCGCAAGGTGAAGACAGACCACCTGCTGCGCGTGGATGATCATGATTTCACTATGAGACCAGCATTTGCAGGTAAGCTCTAGCAGTCATCATCTGAATCCAGTCAGCGTCCAGGCCATGTTCATACTGGGCAGCTAGCTGTGCCCTTTAGAGGTCTCTATCCTGTAAAGTCCCTTGGAGCTCTGTGTCCAGGCCAGAAGGCATGCACTTGTAACAGACGTGGAGAGTCAGAGGTCCCAGGATCGAGTACCGGCGAGAGGAAAGATCGGGAGAAGTGGGCGCCTCCCTCCTGTTACATGTGCTCAGCATGTCCCCTCCTGTTACATGTGCTCAGCATGTCCCCTCCTGTTACATGTGCTCAGCATGTCCCCTCCTGTTACATGTGCTCAGCATGTCCCCTCCTGTTACATGTGCTCAGCATGTCCCCTCCTGTTACATGTGCTCAGCATGTCCCCTCCTGTTACATGTGCTCAGCATGTCCCCTCCTGTTACATGTGCTCAGCATGTCCCCTCCTGTTACATGTGCTCAGCATGTCCCCTCCTGTTACATGTGCTCAGCATGTCCCCTCCTGTTACATGTGCTCAGCATGTCCCCTCCTGTTACATGTGCTCAGCATGTCCCCTCCTGTTACATGTGCTCAGCATGTCCCCTCCTGTTACATGTGCTCAGCATGTCCCCTCCTGTTACATGTGCTCAGCATGTCCCCCCCTGTTACATGTGCTCAGCATGTCCTCTCCTGTTACATGTGCTCAGCATGTCCCCTCCTGTTACATGTGCTCAGCATGTCCCCTCCTGTTACATGTGCTCAGCATGTCCCCTCCTGTTACATGTGCTCAGCATGTCCCCTCCTGTTACATGTGCTCAGCATGTCCTCTCCTGTTACATGTGCTCAGCATGTCCCCTCCTGTTACATGTGCTCAGCATGTCCCCCCCTGTTACATGTGCTCAGCATGTCCCCTCCTGTTACATGTGCTCAGCATGTCCCCTCCTGTTACATGTGCTCAGCATGCCCCTCCTGTTACATGTGCTCAGCATGTCCCCCCCTGTTACATGTGCTCAGCCTCTAGCATCTCCAGGGTTTTCCGCCGCACTTTACAGTTAAGGCGGCCGCCTCAGCAAAACACACCTGCCGCCGTGTTACTCTCTCCTGTTTTCTCCTTCCGTTCCAAAACGCCAGTCTCCCTTCATTAGGCTATCGCACAACCACCCCTCTTTGAGCTGTCGAAACATTAATCCAACAGTCCGGTGGTGATGGTTGCTAGGGTCTGCAAGACTGGGGTTGTTTATCTCTGGTTTAACTTCTTTAGTGGGAAGACATGGCAGACTAAGATGACTGCTGTGAACGAGCCTAAGATGACTGCTGTGAACGAGCCTATGTGAAGCTTATATTCATGTTGTGATTAAAACAATGAACTAACTATATGGGACATGAATAAAAAACAATTGATGATAACCCAGTAATATTCTATGTAAATTTCACATTTATGCCTTGGGTAGATCTCCCCAAATGGGTAAAAAATGCTTATTGTGTAAGCAACATGCCTAAAGGGATACCTCCTGTTGAATAAAACAGGTTTACTAAGCTTCAGCAGACAACAGAGTCCAGGACAAAGATGTGGGGACCCCTGTCTGTGTTGTGTTGTTTGTAAGTGGGACACCCCGTCATTTCCTGGAATAGAAACGCCTTCCAGATTGTTCTTGCCCGTCTTATTCAAACGTTACGAAATGCTGACTTGTGTAAGCTTCGCCTCCCAAACTGTCTCAATTCATTTGTGTGTAGCAATGGCTGTGAATCTTCCCAGCTTCAAAAGGAGTTCCCAGGCAGTGTTGCTAATGAAAGCCTCTTACACAAACGCTGCCTGCTAGCTGGAAAGACTTTATCACAGACGGCCTTGTGACGTGCCAACAGGGGGCCTCAACACAGGCGGTTGATCAGTCCAAATAGAATCAGACAAATCCTACCGGTGAATTCCGGCATTGTCCAATTGTGTATATCGTAGCCACAGCCACTTTCTGGAGAGTCCTTATCACAACGTGCATGAGGTGTTTGCGGAGGGGGAAAAAAGGGGTTTCCTGTAGGACTGTGTTCTTTCCTCATGTGCATGGTATCTGTGGATGTTGCAGACACAGTTTGAGGTTTGCATGTTCAACAGGCCCAGCTGTTCCCTGTTGTAAAGGCCATGATGGGAACAATATTTTCACATTCTCAGGATGAAAATTCATGCAGTTCTATGTGGACAACAGCCAATATTCTGTTGGCGCTTCATAACAAATCAACATTCTCTGCTTGAAGGCTTCAAATAGACCAGGGGTGGCCAATCCTGGTCCTCGAGGGCCACTGTCCTGCATGTTTTAGATGTTTCCCTGCTCCAGCACACCTGATTTAAATGAATGGGTTGTTATCAAGCTCTGTGGAAGCCGGGTAATGACCATTCATTTGAATCAGGTGTGCTGGAGCAGGGAAACATCTAAAACATGCAGGACAGTGGCCCTCGAGGACCAGGATTGGCCACCCCTGAAATAGACCATTAGCAACAACAACAAAAAAACGATATCCTCAGCTTTAGAAGTCACTTGAGGAGAGAGAGTAGAAAGGCCTGTTTTGGCTTAATCATATTTGCATACCCCCCCCCCCCCCCCCCCCATTCTAGCTCCTGTGATTTCCAGGAACATGGACCCCATGGGATTTCCCTCTGGAGGGACCAGCTGTGTCTAATGCATGGGCCTAGCTAGCCCTAATCTGGACAGTGCTAACCAATGGTGGATTTAGAGTTGCTAATCCAAGAACAGGAGTGCACTCTAGCACCGCTGGGTTAAATGGAGAAGGCTCTTTTCTTACCTTCTTACAGCTGTTGATACGTTCACTCATTAACCCTAACACACCTGCAGCTCTTAGTGCCATGTGACCAGGGACGTTTGGATTTTCTGTATATTAAAGGAACTCTTCATGACATACTTGCAGAATGCAGATCTTGTAAAACTTTCCCTGACAGGTTATTTTCAATATTCAGTGACTGTTTTAGAGGACGTTCAGCAGGTGTCTAACCTTGGCGTGTGTGTGTGTGGGGACGCTGCCAGGAATTTAGGGCCCCATAATTGTATTTTTTTCAATTTTTTGGGGGCCCCTCTCAGTCAGGGGCCCTTGGAATTGTCCTAACTTTCCCCCCTACACAGCACCCCTGACTACATTCAGTAGCCACACACAAACTGGTCCGGTGGGTTGTTTATCCACATTCTGAAACCAATGCAGCTCAACTGTGCTGACATGTTGATGTGAGGTGGCTACAGAACATTATTTCAAACTGGCTGGACAAACACTTGAGGAACACTGCATTTTCTGCTGATTTAACGTTGCTTGCCAGCCAAGTAGACTACAGTAAAGAGCTACACTCTATGGAAGGAAATATAGAATATTTGCGTGACTCTCAAATTAATGAGTCACGCAAACATCGAAAACTATAGTGATGAAAAATACGCCTGTACTTTAAAATAGCAAAGCGAAAGATTATCGGTGCACATGACGTTGTGTCCTTGGGCAAGGCACTTCACCCCTCTTGCCTCGGGGAGAATGTCCCTGTACTTACTGTAAGTCGCTTTGGATAAGAGCGTCTGCTAAATGACTAAATGTAAATGTCTATAAGAGTGTGGTTGTGTGTTTATGTACAGTAGGCTATATATTACCGTATTTGCGTGCTTGACCTCAGCCGGGTGCAGCCTAGCATCGCGCCCTCCTGTGCACCGGTCAGCCAGCAGCAGATGGACACAACCAGTAATCACTGAATGTCATAGAAATCTTTTCTTAAATAACAGCCCAATCCCCGCTCTAATCTGGAGGTAGGGCCGCTGCTGGCTGCTGCCAGGTGTGTCATCCACAGTTGTCCTACTAAAGTAGTCAGAGATCGATTAGATGACATATGGTGGGAGGGGAGGATAAGGGGCTACGCAGCTGGCGCAAGGCTACGAGTCCATATCCTGGCTTCCAGGTAATAGCTTTGCCACGAGTTATGCAACAGGACCAGTCACTGCTGCAGAGCAGATTAACTATAGCAGACGATATGGCGGCTACCAATACGTAGGCTAATATATATACAAACCGGTGCGAGTAAATATTTCAATTGGATGAGATGGAAAATAAACATGACATGAACTTTCAAATATAACTAATCCTCATCAATCATCCGGATGCTGAATCAAAGGATATGAGACCATTTGTGTCGGTTTTACCCTGAGGTTCCATAGAAACGGGGGGAGGATTATAATGGCTAATAATGTTCATACTGTTCTATGGTTCATAATGTTCTATGGTTCATACTGTTCTATGGTTCATACTGTTCTATGGTTCATAATGTTCTATGGTTCATACTGTTCTATGGTTCATACTGTTCTATGGTTCATACTGTGCCTGTTTGTCTTCAGGCCCAGCTGTTCCTGTAGGTGTTGATGTGCAGGTGGAGAGTTTGGACAGCATATCAGAGGTTGACATGGTAAGCAGCACTGACCACTGTATCTGAGCACAATGTGTTTAGTAATGACTGTAAAACAATAGCGTCACTTTAATGCTTCGGGCTTCAAAGCTTTCACGTCATACAGCAACACCCTAAATGTAATTAACAAGGACAAAGTTATTACCAAGTTTGTTTTCTGCTCACCAACTTTACAGGCCTCCCAAGAGATCATAAAAAAGGCATATTATTTGATTTGATTATTTGATTTGACATTATATAAAAAGTCAGATCAAGGGTCTGTATTTTACTTCCTTATCTAACACTTCCTAGTGAAGCAAAGATCAAGATATTCACTTCATCATTCTCAGTATATTCTAAATTACACAGTGATGGTATAAATAGATTTTTTTGCTAGACCAAGGTTCAAGTATATTTTTTGTAGTAATGTAATTAAATAGCCGTTCTGTTCTAAGCTCTAATTTGGACGGTAAACTGCCATCCTGATGTTTTTTAGGCCTTTAAATGGGAACACAACCAAGTATTACATTTTGTTTGATTCCCAGTACATGAAAGTAATTTATTAAAACAGACACGCAATTTTTTTTTTTTATAATTTCAGTCCTGGTATGATATGATAGTGCCAGATCATTGAATCACAGTACAGCAAAAAAAAATGGCATTCTCAAATGAAATGATATGATTGTTACAGACTACATTTGTACAAAAGTGCCCAAAATTGATATTTTTACCACAATCTTATGCAACAACAACAAGTGCTTGTGAGCAGCCGTCTTTGGAGCCATTATTCCAAGCTGGATTGGGTATTTTATTTTATATGATGTAATAATATGAGCAGAATAGGTCAGAGGATGATCCTTTGTTATCACAATGACAAAGGAGAGGGATGTAGCAGGCAGAGTGCAGTCATAGCAGGACAGGGCACGGAGAGGGAGAGGGGATAGAAGTGACAGTGGCCAATGCAAATAATACATCCACCATAATGATATACCTCATGTGAGATGACAACACTGCTGTGCTGTGGACCAATCATAGGACATATGTTTATTCATCAACACACCATGTAATCCATAGACACACACACCCTGATAATCCCAGCATACAATCAATGGATGAAAACATGGAGCGTAAACAGCAAAAGACAGAGCTTTAAAAAGGGAAGAGATTCAGCATGAGGATTTGCTGTGTGCTTTTCCCTCAGGACTTCACCATGACCCTGTATCTGAGACACTACTGGAAGGATGAGCGCCTGTCATTCCCCAGCTCCACCAATAAGAGCATGACATTCGACGGTCGCCTGGTGAAAAAGATCTGGGTGCCTGATGTGTTCTTCGTCCACTCCAAGAGGTCTTTCATCCATGACACCACCACGGAGAACATCATGCTAAGGGTCTTCCCAGACGGACATGTTCTCTACAGCCTGAGGTGAGGACGACCATCTTTGTCACCATGACCTTTGACCTTCACAGTTCCCTGAAGTATGGTGCTCTGTCCACAGTAGTGGACTGGAGGGAAATGGGTCCAGCAGGCGTTTCTAGTAGTCTGTATAATAATGTAACGTTTCATGTTTTTTCCATCCCCAGGGTCACAGTGACTGCAGCCTGTAACATGGACTTCAGTCGTTTTCCACTGGACTCCCAAACCTGTACTTTGGAGCTGGAAAGCTGTGAGTTATCAACAACTGCTCTCTACGTCTGGTTGGCATGAAGGGAGTGTGACGGTTTTGAAACATTTGTCCTCAGACGCTTACACGGATGAGGACCTCATGCTGTACTGGAAAAGCGGGGATGAGTCCCTAAGCACGGACGACAGAATTTCCCTCTCCCAGTTCCTCATCCAGAAGTTTCACACTTCCTCTAGACTGGCTTTCTACAGCAGCACAGGTAGATGCTCAAGTCTTCAATAAAGAATTCTGCCTCAATCCGGTAAAAGAGAGTTAAACTTTTAATTGTAGCATATCTTTGTGTATACAATATACACTAGAGTCGTCTGTGAAAAAATGATTTGCATCATGCAAAACTCATGCATTATGTTACTTACTGTGAGGGGAATTCTTGAGTCTTCCATCTCCTCTCTCCCCCCCCAGGCTGGTACAACCGTCTGTACATCAACTTCACCCTGCGGCGCCACATCTTCTTTTTCCTGCTCCAGACCTACTTCCCTGCCACCCTGATGGTCATGCTGTCCTGGGTGTCCTTCTGGATCGACCGACGGGCCGTACCTGCCAGAGTCTCATTAGGTACGCTAGCCCATACCTAGCCCACACTGACGTTGTTGTTTATCTCTTTGCCTGTGAGGCTTAAGGTGCTTGAATGACATGCTGGCCTGTGTCTTCCAGGTATCACCACGGTGCTCACTATGTCCACCATCATCACTGGAGTGAACGCGTCCATGCCCAGAGTCTCCTACATCAAAGCTGTGGACATTTACCTCTGGGTCAGTTTTGTGTTTGTGTTCCTGTCGGTGTTGGAATACGCTGCCGTGAATTACCTGACGACGGTGAGAGACGGGAAAGATCGGAAGCTCAGGGAGAAGGCAAGAGAGCAAGTGAGGAGACATGGTTACACTAATGATTATGCTGGGGATTATTGATCATGGCTTGTTCATGCTAATGACAGAGATAATCTCTTCTGAGTCCATCACATGCTCTGATCTGTTCTCTCTGTGTTTACATTTCTCTTTCTCTCTCTGCCTCTCTGCCTCTCTCTCTCTCTCTCTCTCTCTCTCTCTGCCTCTCTCTCTCTCTCTCCCCCAGGCCCTGCCATGTACCTGTGGCATGTCCCACACCAGGACCATGATGCTGGATGGGACCTACAGCGAGGCCGACACCAACAGCCTGGCAGGCTACACCAGGGCTCCCATGGTGCCCGAGGACCCTCCCGAGAAGCAGGAGCGCATGGTAGTCCACCTGTCCCTGGACAGCGAGTCCACAGGAACTAAGAAGAAGAGAAGAGGCTTCCGGATCATCCAGAACACCCATGCCATAGACACGTACTCCCGCATGATCTTCCCTGGCGCCTACATCATCTTTAACTTAATCTACTGGTCTGTGTACTGCTGAGACCCCGTCTCATCCAGATAAACTACTGTTGTTTGTTTGTTTGTTTTTATGAACCCTGAGCTGAGCAGTCATGGCTCTTGTACAGTGACAGGAGGGGTTTTGAACACCAGCTTTCTGTACGGCATATTTTCATACCATGTGTCCCCCCTGTACCATATTACATGCAGGTCCATGCAACAGACTCTTTTAATATCATCGTAATTTTATCTTCTATATTTTAACATAGTGATACTGTCAAACCAGAAAGTATGTGTCTACATTGCAGACACTTTGTTGGAGTGGACTATTTTGGAGTAATTAAAGGCATCCTTTAACATGAGAATCAGATGATTGCTAAATTGGGCTATTGTGTTTTGACCATGTGGATTGGAAGGAGAGTGTAAATTGTCATGGAATACAAGGGTAGTTTGCTGTAATGTATTGAACAGTGTTTCCATTTGTTATAATCTATCTGCTCTAGCAACCCACTCACAAATGTGAAATTACATTATGCACTGTTTTTGTTTGTTAGTTTTTATCTAATTCTATTTATTACTTTTTAGTGCACTGATAGATATGCCATTTTACCTTAAATTGGAAAGATAAGGAGACCTGATGGGACATGTTTACTGTGATGGTTACTTGTCTGAAAAGATGTGACAATCTATTGGTACCATCATCATGGCGGCATTACCAATGTGAAGTTTATTGTGATCTGTTGTTTTTTGGGACAGTGTTGCTGAGAAAGGGTTTTAAAGTCATAATAAAGCTTTATCAGTAAGATAAAGATACAGCCTTAAAGTCAACTGTGGTTTTATACAGCCTATGAGGTTGTATATTTTTAGTTGTTGATTTCTTGGATTATCTGACTGCTTATTCTTCTGTAGTATTTCTCTATACATCGATCCATTCATACCGTATTAGTGCAAATGATAAATAATGTTGTAGTTAGCCTCAAGCATGTGCTGGATTGAGCAGGTGATCTCACTCTTTAGAATGTGCAACGTTACTTTGTCACTGTTGCTGTGGTCTGCTCATGTAAGCGTGTGGAAATCAACTCAGCCAAACCACCTCAAAAAGACATGCTAGCTATACCAGCTTCCGAACCAACACAGAGAATTGTTGTTTCATTACAAAATGTTCAGAATGTATGCTTCTGAAGCAGATTTCCTAAATAAAAGTTTTTTTTTAAAGCATGTACTGTATAAATGTGTTTGAGAGTGATTTATGAGTGTTTTAAGTCGTGCTATGTGAAGAATGTTTGAAAATGGAGGATCTTTTAGAATGTTTGATTTCCAAGCGTAAAGAGAATACTCCAGAGAGGGTATGACTGAGATAGAACTATGGATTTCACAGAATACTTTCCTGTGTGACATGTGTCACCACTAAACTCTGACCTGATTCAGAATTAGTGATATTTATTTAGGTTAACATTGAAAAAACTGTTAGCACAGGATTGTGTGTGTCAACAAAACATCAACACTTTAATTTATAATATATATTTATTATATATAATTATTATATGTATTTATTATCTATATTTTCCGAGAACCCGCTGAACCTTCCCTGAAACTAAACAGTTTTTCTCCGATACACACACACTCCTTACACACACACTCCCTACACACACACTTCTTGAGTGTATTTGTTACAACTGACCTTAACACTCTGCCAGCTTCTTGTCCGTGAGTGAGCGTGACTCCAGAGTATGTATTGACTCCAGAGTATGTATTGACTCCAGAGTATGTAGGTACTCCATAGTATGTAGTGACTCCAGAGTATGTAATGACTCCAGAGTATGTAGTGACTCCAGAGTATGTAGTGACTCCAGAGTATGTATTGACTCCAGAGTATGTATTGACTCCAGAGTATGTAGTGACTCCAGAGTATGTATTGACTCCAGAGTATGTAGTGACTCCAGAGTATGTAGTGTGTGGCTGTTGTTGAAGCAAAGTGGGTGTCAGATTATAGGACTCCCTTCACTTTTATTTCAGAAGATAAACTACCAATTCTGTTCACTAGCTCATCCTCAGTCTCATCATCACCCCACCCCCCCTCTCTCTCTCGCTCTGCTTTGTCAATACAATTGTACTTTACAATTTATACAACTTTATGAAATCAGATTAAGTGTGCTTTACTGTAATCAAATGGCAAGATACACACTCATTTGATCCCTTGATGGGAGTTTCTACAGAATCCAAGACACAAACTATTGTATTTTTTGTGTGACATATTCACACTGATATGTAGCCTTCTATATTCAACTGAAACATTATCATCAGTTGACAGTTGGTTAGTACAGATTAACTTCTAATGAAGAGAGATTGAAAAAAAAAAAGCTTTATGTAATGTCATGGAGTTGGCTTTGCATCAAGTGCAGCAATCTTCCACCCACCAAATCCAGATTAATTCTGTGTGGGGAAAAGTGATTGGGAGGTGGGGGGAAAATCTGTGAGTGCTAAAGAAAAACTATCACATTTCACATGACCCTGTTATTTATAAAGGTTTTTGACACAGGAAAAGGCAATATTCGTAGATACTAAATCTTTATTTGACTTGGACACAGTAGACCTTCAATGCACATATATGACGTTAAGGTGATGAATGAAGATAGTGTAAGACACATAGCCACTGGTCTTCTGTTTAATGTAGAAATGTAAAACTCACCTGAAATCTCAAGAACACAATGGGCCTTAAAACATTTGACTCTGAACATCACGGCTGATCCACATGCCTCTGACTATTCAGCCATTCGATCCAATAGATGATGCTGCCATCTGTTGGATGTTAGGGTGTAGCGCAGGGACCTGCTTAAGAGTAACCCACGTTTCATATTTGGAGTTAAGAAAACAGATGATTATAAGGGACCGTTTAGGATATAATTCAGACTGTCCTTACACAAACTCATATGAAACACATGTGAAACGTTCACAAACATTCATACTACTGAAAACTCACATCCACATTTGTGAAATGCTTTTTTTGTTTGTTTTGAATTCACCTCTTTAAAATTGAAATATTAATTTATGTTTATTAATTTTATTAATTTATAAAAAAAATCCTGCTCCAAATATTCAAGGTTCGGACATTCTGGTTACTCAAATTTTAACAGTAAAATACCAAAAATTATATAGCCGAAAATTCAGATTGCAACATCCGGGATATCGGAGCAAAATAGCTTTAAACTAGAACGAAAAAAAAAATACTGGGTGGCCGAACAAATAGAAAAGGTCAAGAAAGCAGGGTTCTGGATGTGATCGAGTGCGAAGATTTTCACTGCGGTCAAATGACCGGTGATCAAATGACCTCAGATCCACCAACGCCTGGAAAAGCACCATCTCGCGGGAGCGCGTGCACCAACCAATCGAATCAAAAAGTGCAAAAAGGGAAAGTTTCGTCTTGATATCGCAAACAAATGGAGGGGAGACAGCTATCTCACATAGTGTTTTTTTTTGTTGAGAAAATAGAAGAGAAGAACGTCGGTTCTTTCCGTATAACTTATGTTCTCAACACAAAATCCTTAAAACTCCTTATTCAAAAACGTATAGTAAGGAACACGAACACCCTTCTTGATTCACGGCATTGCATTCTGAGGAAATATTCCCCCGCTATGATTACAAAATGAAATGTCTTTTGTTTAGCAGGTTCAAAGTAATTCACATGGATCTTGTTACTAATTTATAGGTTCATGCACTTTTAATGCCTGGTAAGGTAGGCTACTCAGACAGGTCGAAAACAACAGCCTTCTGATCCAGAATATCAGCTGTCCTGAAAACGGACCAAAGGTTCACATGCCTGTAGCCTACAAAATACTAAAGTACTAAAACCTCTATGTATCCACATCGAGAACTTTGTTCTCACAGGTTAAAAAGGCGTGCATTTAGGGGCAGGGCTGTATTGTGACTTGCCATGAAATGCACCCCCTGCTAACTCTGACTAGGAACGTGTCATGTACATGAATCTTACTCTGGTTATTCATACTAGCCCCCTCAATCTACAGTCAAAATTGTTTGATTCTGGGATATACAGAACAGAAATTACATGGTGGGTGCATTTCCATCTGCATTTCAAAAAATCTTTGCAAACTTGTCCTCGGGTCCGTTTTATTCTGATCTACTTTGGGAAATGACCTCGAGGTGATCACCATATGTAATTTCACAGTAAAATTGGTTAGTAATATCTTGCTGAAAAGCACACATTCTGCTGATGCTAGATTACATTACAACATGAGTCACACTTAGTCACGGCTGCACACGAACATGATGTTCTTCTAAAAATAAAAAAACATTCAGTTATTTTCTTTATTTCATACGATTTTATTTTGTGCCAGTGGCGTTCTCAACCATGTGACTGCAATTTACTAAATTTAGAAATGACAACGATTCACTAAGCCTTGTCTGTCTCTGGAGTGCCCAGCCAGATGCTGGCCTTTCGTTGTGCCTGATGGGTGATCCTTTGTGTGCTAATCTCCTATTTCAGTCTGGTACAGATATTAGCCTCTCCCACTTTTGGCCGGCAGGCAGATCTGACTTTATTTGCAGGTAGGATACGTGCTGTGAAGCTGAGGGACAGCAGGTAGGATACGTGCTGTGAAGCTGAGGGACAGTTCAAGTCACACGAAAACACAAACAACACCATTTTTGCGACATTGATTGCGACCTTAATTTTGGGAATTCGGCAAAAGACTACCCGTCCCTTTAATCATGAAAAGGTGTATTGCCACTCATGATTTAAATAATAGATCATCACAAGTGGATCAAGGCTAACGTCCAGCCATTATCGTGATTATTATTGTGTGAACAGAGGTCTCCCAACAGAGACCTTTCTCATCCCTTGACACGCATTCAGCGTCCCAATCTACCTAAACATGATAGGCTATACCATTACATGAATTAATCTTGCGTTCGCAGGCGAGATGGTAGCATGAAAGGATGTTCCTCGTGGGAATCGTTTTAGGGGCAAAATCCGTTTTGGGGATCACAAGCAGCTTTGACACCAAAACAGACCAGGCCAAGCCCTGCGGTCATGGAACACTCAGACCATCCACAATAAACCAACAGATTTAACGAGCATATGGGCTGAAATCACAGAATATTAGATATCAACCCCTGTCAAAACATTCTGTTTTGCAAAAAGATTTATATATTTTTTCTACTTTGGAAAGATCTTGGTCTTTATGAGTCCACTCTTCAGGAAATGGATCCGGCCAATCCTGGACGCCTGTGAGAACATTAATCTGGTGATTTTTTGTTGTTTTTGAGAGAACCACCCATTTTAATGTCGCTGAAATCTGCGTTTCAGCTCACCTTTAACCTGTGTCACTGAATCCTCACTTACATCCGGAAAACCTGACCATGCTCACATCAACCCACGAGGAGAAAATCCGACAAATCTGACGTGGACAGATTTATAGGTTTAGTCGGGAATTGCTTTCTCCACTCTCTGCTTATCGACCCTGCAGAGTCTGTGGTTGGGTGTAAAGCATTATGCCTAGATAACCTACGTGAGAGGAGCGGAGATTGTTATCAATGTAGTCTTCATTGAAGCGTCAGTAAAGAACCAATCAGTCTCGCGGCAGACGCAGTTGGGACATCATGCACACGGACGTTCTACTCCTGCTTTATATCTTACTCCTTGTTTGGATGGTAGGTGCGTCTGGACGAAGGACTCGTTCTAGATGCCAAACCCTTCAGACCTACAGTCAAGTCAGGTAAGGTATTGACATTTTAATTAAATGAGGGCATCATCATCCACACTTGTTTGATCAAATGCATGTTTCCATTACGCACAGCCTGTGCGTAATGGAGATCTGCACGGATATTGCGCCTTGAATATTTAGGAATTTAATTTCTTCTGTCTTTATTGTAGCGTACCATTTACCATCATGTCTTTTCTCGTCAGTTCATTAAATTTCATATCGTAAACCGTGGAATTCAAAATGTTACCAATAAACGAGATCCATTAATAAGTGAAGGCCCTTTCCCCTTTCCCCAGATGTTATGCACCCAGTGTGTCGGCGTGGTGAGAAAAATGACGTTTGTCATCTGGTGAAAATGTCCACAAGTAATAGAGCACTGCTTTATGTTTTCAGATTATTAACCTATTGGAACTTTGTCCTTTTACTTCAGAAACTGTATCATTCCCCAAAACACAGATTTTTTCCCACTTTGTGTTATATTAGCTTCAATGATGTAATATTACTTTAGGGATTAAATATAAAAGGAACAGTTCTGCTGTGTGTGTGTGTGTGTGTGTGTGTATGCGGGCCGGTATGATATCTGGCTGTTTGTGGGAGTGTGGGAGGTGCACACACAGTGCACACTAACCTTGGTTAAAGGTATGCAATGAATACGATTACAGCGTGAAAGTATTTTTACTTAGAAATTTGGTACCAGTGAGTGCTCAGTACCATATTGGATCAAATACTTATGTGCAACTTACTGGAAAAAAGAAAAGTTTTTATTTATCAGACACAGGCATAAAGTGACGGTTCGAAAAAATCACTTACTCAGATTATGTAACCTGTAATCTGAGTGCGTTAATGTGCTATTTCATTTATTGTTATGGCTGGTTATCCAATGGGAATGCCGAACGTCAAAATCCCAACATAATTAAAAGTGATTTTTAATATTCCTAAATGGAATTCCTTTTCTTTTACAGATGGGAAATGTATTCTTTTTGGGTAACATTCAAAACTGTATGTGCATCAGGGTACACATCTGATTTACAGTACAGTCTCTTCAGAGCACTCTTGTTCATTACAACCAAGTCCAAAACAATGAGGTCATTGTTAATCCCTTCACAAAGGCTTATCTACCTGCATGCTGTTGTTTAGGGGCAAGCAGTTGCTGTCATTACAGTCCAAAGCTGTTGCAATTATCATGCTCAAATGAACTAGGTTAGCAGCATGTGAAAGCTTTGCCATTGCTCAAAAACAGAGCTTATATACTGCTTAGACAGCTCTTTAAATTTGGACTTTTTTGTGTCCGTTCGTCATCAAGCGGTTCATTCACATCAAGAGACAGTGAGCTATCATGTCTCGAAATGGCCCTGGTGGCATCAGAACACTTCAAAATGACCTCAGCCCATTCCTATGGCAAAACATGTTTGATCCTTGGCAGCATCCCATATGTTGTTCTGTTTTGTGATCAGTTCTAAACACGCTAGATAAGTGCTCTAATCGGACTGATCTATGATTTGTCTGTCAGATACAAAATATTGCATTAATCCACCATGTCCGTATGTACACTGAAGACACTGTATTAGTTCAGTGGAATGCCGTGACCATCCCTCTAAAAAACTACAAGTTAAGCAATCCAATCTGCATCTACATAACAAATCTAACCAAGGACAGTGGTACATGTTAGGTAATGTCCCAAAAGGCATCTGCTAAGAGAGTTCAGTTAAGTTGCGGCCTGAGGCTTATTTCAAGAATCCCACCTTCGCCTCATCTGTTACCCAGAGGAATTTAACAGTAATCTGCTCTGACCATCTGAGGTGTTTAAATTGAGCTCAGTGGAATGAAACATTGTAGAGATGACCAACTGACCTTTGATTTGTGAAACATGCTGTGTTGTGAGTTGAAATCTGAAGGTCAACCGCCGCTCCCCTGTATCCCTCAGTTTTCTACCAGTGCTTTGATCTGTTCATCTGCATAGATCCGTTTGATATATCATTCACGCACGCACACCATAAAACATGAAGACTTATGACAGATGGTTTCTGGCGTGTGGTCTGGATGGTGCTTCTTGTTGTTTAGTTTTCAGTAGGGCTTACAGTTAGAGTTAGCCTTCCTAATCTCAGTTAGGCATTATCCTAATGCAAATGTCAACCACACTCCTAACCTAAATTACTTTTTTCTCAGATCCAAAAGAGAAGTAGGGATTCCATTGACAGTTGGACGGCAGAAAATTGGCAGGTATTTTGGGTTTAAATCTAATTCTGCAGCCACCTGTCATCATCAGTGTTAGATTAAACAGAAGGTTGGGACATATAGACGGAGAGCAAAATCTGCTGTGGATTTTGAACACATTTATTCATGACATGAATGAGGATGATTCCGTCAAAGCGTCTTTGAAACAGTCGGCTTTAAACATCACTGAGACACACCCGTCTCAGTGATGGGTATTGTGTGCTTTGATATGAATTCTGACAAAATCTTCTTTACTTACGAGTCTGGTATATGTGTAGATCACTTGTTTAGACAATAAATCTCTCTTTAAGCATACACACCCACCACACTTCCTGTTGAGGAATAACTGCTCTTCCTCTCCTCTGTTCTTTCTAACTCCGCAGTCCAATTTTTAAAAGGAGTCCTGACATGACAAAGTCCTTCATGACGAAGTCAGAACAGCTCCTCAGGATAGACGACCACGACTTCACCATGAGACCTGGCTTTGGAGGTGAGACACTCCCTTTTTAGTGTGACTTTGAGTTAAATCTATCCAAACCAAAATATCATTTAGCATATTTAAAGATGCTTTGATCATCATCCAATCAATGCTTTCTCATGTAATTCAACATAAAAAAATAAAAGTGTCAATATTCCGTTTTTAATCTAAAAGTAAAAAGATTCATCTAATTCTGGTGTGGGGTGTCTAATGCAGTCAGGGCATTCAGTAGTTGACATAACTAGACTGGGTGTAGGATTAAGCTCTGCTTTTGCCCGATGAATAATTACTACACAAACAGCTCAAGTGTCGGGTTTCACGTTTCCATAGCCCCACAGTGACTTCTCTAATCTTCCCATTTTCAGAACCCATCTGTTTACTCAGCAATACGTTTTCCCGTCGCAATGAAACTATTTTCATTTTGGGGGGAAAAAAAATCCATATTCAGAAAATGGTTTATATGTCGGTTAATAGACTACAAATCAATTAAAGTTTAAAAAAAAAATGTTTTTAGATGGTAGACGTTGCTTGGCTGTTGCGTTCTGTTTCAGAGATAATCGTCTAGTTGTTTGATGATTTATTCAATAACCTCTAATGTTTTTTGCTGTGTGTTTTTATACAATATTGAGGCATGAACATGATATAATTTATTGCTGCAATGAATACACGAATATGAAATAGGTCTCTTTTAGCCTCCTTCAGTATGAAGTTAGAACTGAGTGAATGAAATATCTAGTTCGGAAAATTCCATCCAAATTCCATGGGAATTGTAATGCAGTCTAATTGTGATGTGGTCTCATGCATTTGGTTTTAGGGAGCAAAAGCTCATGGTTTTAAATAGTCACAGAAAACTTGAGTCAACAACCTATTAACATAATCCAGTCTGCTTTGCAAAACAACATTTCTTAATAATGAGTTAATCTTGGATATGTCAAACCTTTAATATATTTGTTGTTTTACAGCCCAATGTATACTAAACGTTGTTAAGTTGTGCAGTTAAAGTAAACATGGCTTTTCTGTGGCTTTGCAGGACCTGCTGTTCCAGTTGGAGTTGATGTCCAGGTTGAAAGTCTAGACACAATTTCAGAAGTGGACATGGTATATGTGACCTGTGTAAAAGCATTTGCAGTTTAACCAATCTTCTATAGTTCTGTACATCTTTTTACGCAAAATAAGAGTAGAATTCTTACATATATACAGTGCCCTCCAAAAGTATTGGAACAGTGAGGCGAATTCCTTTATTTTTGCTGTAGACTGAAAACATTTGGGCTTGACATCAAATAATGAACGTGAGACCAGAGATCAACGTTTCAGCTTTTATTTCCAGGTATTTACATCAGGATCTGATGCACAACTAAGAAAATATCACATTTTGTTTGAATCCACCCATTTGTCATGTGAGCAAAAGTATTGGAACAGATATACTTAAAACATATTTAAGTGAATAAGACTTAATATTTAGTTGCAAATCCTTTGCTTTCAATAACTGCAGCAAGTCTGTGACCCATTGACGTCACCAAACTTTTGCATTCTTCCTTTTTGATGCTTTCCCAGGCTTTCACTGCAGCCTCTTTCAGTTGTTGTTTGTTTTGTGGGGTTCCTCCCTTCAGTCTCCTCTTAAGCATTGATTGAATAATGTATGTAATAGGACACACCTGGGCAACAAAACACACCTGTCAGTCATATGTTCCAATACTTTTGCTCACGTGACAAATGGGTGGGTTCGAACAAAAAGGTGATATTTTCTAATTTGTGCATCAGATCCTGATGTAAATACCTGGAAATAAAAGCTGAAACGTTGATCTCTGGTTTCATATTCATCGTTTGATGTCAAGCCCAAATGTTTTCAGTCTACAGCAAAAATAAAGGAATTGGCCTCACTGTTCCAATACTTTTGGAGGGCACTGTATATATATATACAGTCATTAAAATAGTTAAAATCCTTCTGTGCAGCAGTCAGTAGGGAGAAAGCTGTAATAAAATGAGAGGAACATCAGTTGTGTCTGTGTGGCAGGACTTCACCATGACCCTGTATCTGAGACACTACTGGAAGGATGAGCGCCTGTCCTTCCACAGTAACAACAACCTGAGCATGACATTCGACGGTCGCCTGGTGAAGAAGATCTGGGTGCCAGACATGTTCTTCGTCCACTCCAAAAGGTCCTTCACCCACGACACCACCACCGATAATGTGATGCTACGTGTCTACCCAGATGGCAAGGTTCTCTACAGCCTGAGGTAACTGACATACTAGTACTGGTGCATCCCAACTCAAACCTCTTCAATAGTTGAGGGACAACAGCCGTCAAGGTTTGTTGATTGACACAATTCAGCAAAACATGTATTATATCTCTTTGAAATTGGACATGCTTTTTATTCCACCACTCTCCATAGACTAAATTGCAAATGTAACAACACAAAACGCCATGCAGGTCAGAATCCTACTGGAAACCTCTTTGTTTTGTCACCAAATATACTTATATAATCCTCCTTTGATTACCTTCATTGATTTAATGTTTATGACGTGAGAAACTATTTGTCAATAAAGTCCTGCTAAAACCTCTGGTATAGAGTATGTCAAGTGGGTGAGTAAGTAAAATACAGGGGCCAAGCGGCAGATTTGCTAATCCACATGAGATCGTTTGGCAGCTGGTTGCAGCAATGGCTGAACAGACTCAGACAACAGCTTCGTCCTGGAACCACCAGCACATTGTGCATGCAAGCCCTCCACCTTCACCTCCACCAACACAGAACACGGGCATTAGTCCTACTGGATGGGGGTTACAGATCATGCCCAGAGACCTGTGAGGGTGGCCAGGGATCCTTCACCTACCCTCTGGGATATGGAGTTTCTTTCTTATACTCTTTCAAAGTCAATCGTAATCCTGATCTTGGTATGGATTATAGGATTTTTTTCATCCTCACAAATGTCTATGGTTAGAGGTGGGGGTGGGCGGAGATGCAGGGCTGTGCACGTCAGACTCCGTATTCCACTCATGTCAATCTACAGGGTAAATCTCTGGGTTCAGAACGGGAGATTTTCCAGACACAAGCAGATTATGGAGGTGAGGCTGGTTGCAGACTGTTCCAGACTATGCTGTGGAGTTTTCTCTCATCCAGCCATCTGGATAATATCTGCACCACATCCCTGCATCCCTTCACATGCCTGGCAGCACATGTTTTGAACGTAGCTTGTCCAGATGAAAGATGACGTGAAAGTGTGTTAACCTACACAAAGTCCAGTCCCGTCAGCTCAGTGTGTGTGTTGGACTCACCAGGTTGTTTTCTCTCTCCTATGCAGAGTCACAGTCACTGCCATGTGTAGCATGGATTTGAGTCGCTTCCCTTTGGACACACAGACCTGCTCCTTGGAGATCGAGAGCTGTAGGTTTCTGAAACGGACACCATGTTCTTTGCAGTTGAAACCGTACTTACTTGTGAACTTTGACAGAAACGTACTGTGTCCTTAAAACGACCATGTTACTATATTGTAGGGGTATTCAATCCTGGTAACTGGGGTCCACTGTCCTGTATGTTGGAGATGTTTCCCTACTCCAACACACCTGATTCAAATGAATGGGTTATCAGGCTCCGTGGAAGCCTGGTTCATTTGAACCAGGTGTGCAGGAGCAGGGAAACATCTACAACATGCAGGACAGTGGACCCCAGTTACCAGGATTGATCACCCCTGCTGACCCAGGGGACCAGGCTTGAACACCCCTGCTATACTGTGTGTGGCCCCCCCTCTCTCCTCAGACGCTTACACAGACGATGACCTGATGCTCTACTGGAAGAAAGGGAACGAGTCCTTGAACACGGATGAGAAGATCTCCCTCTCCCAGTTCCTCATCCAGGAGTTCCACACCACCACCAAGCTGGCTTTCTACAGCAGCACCGGTACTAGGAGCTACGTTAAAACTGAGTAGATATCGTTTTTTATCTGGTTTTACCTTATTGCTATATCAACGTTCCTTTGTTTCTCTCCCCCCCCCCCAGGCTGGTACAACCGTCTGTACATCAACTTCACCCTGCGGCGCCACATCTTCTTTTTCCTGCTCCAGACCTACTTCCCTGCCACCCTGATGGTCATGCTGTCCTGGGTGTCCTTCTGGATCGACCGACGGGCCGTACCTGCCAGAGTCCCGCTGGGCAAGTGACAATCTTCTCTCACGGTCCAAAACAAGTTTGCAGTGGTTACCTGTGATGCCAAGAACATCTTAATAATCAATATTTTCCCCCAGTCGGCATCAGTCTGATCATAATGTGCTGGCCTATGTCTTCCAGGTATCACCACGGTGCTCACCATGTCCACCATCATCACTGGAGTGAACGCGTCCATGCCCAGAGTCTCCTACATCAAAGCTGTGGACATTTACCTCTGGGTCAGTTTTGTGTTTGTGTTCCTGTCAGTGATAGAGTACGCAGCCGTGAACTACCTGTCCACAGTCCAGGAGCGGAAGGAAAGGAAGCTGCGGGAAAGAGTGAGTACCATTACAACACTTTGAACACATTTCACTCCCTTCCCAAGTCCCCAAAACGAATCCAGGGGACGTAGCTTAGGCATCCAGAACCTTCTGTTCCAAATCAGATTACCTTGGCGACCAGCCTTGCTTTGGGAAGAATACATGCAGTTTGATTGTTGATCCTGTTTGCAGCTGCCTTGCACCTGTGGCATGACCCATCCTGACATGCTGTGCAGCTACAGCGAGGTGGACGTCAACAACACCGGGAACTACGGCATGCCGGAGCAGAACGGCGTGAAGAGGGAGAGGATGCTGGTGCAGCTGGCGCTGGAGAGCGACCAGATCACAGGGCACGTCAGCTCCAGCCCCTACAACAGCATGTGGATCGACACGCACGCCATAGACAAATACTCACGCGTCATCTTTCCTGGAGCTTACACACTCTTCAACGTCATCTACTGGTCCATTTACTCCTAACGCTACGGCTACACCAAGCGCGTGTAACCGATGTGAATCGGTGAAACTCACTCCTCAGGTATGTGATGGGCCACCCGCGTAAATGAATAGCTAGCTTTTCTTTGTAGTGGTTGCGCTTGGCAGTCCAGAGGTGGCAGGTTCGACTCCCGATGGCCCTGGTGGAGCAAGACCACGTCCGTTGCTTACCCGTTACACGCGGACATTTTGCCGTGCGGAGAACGTTCACGGAGCGGATATTTTGTTTAGCCTGCTACACTGGATGCGTTGAAGATAAATCAGTTTTGCTGTCATTGTTTATTTATTTTATAAACACTGTCAACTATCTTACTTACTATTCAACACTTGAATTTATCTACTTACTATTTATTGCTTCCTTCATTATTTACAGCAAAATATATGATCATTTTCACGCAAACCTCGCGG
Source organism: Hypomesus transpacificus (assembly GCF_021917145.1). Lineage (NCBI taxonomy): Eukaryota > Metazoa > Chordata > Actinopteri > Osmeriformes > Osmeridae > Hypomesus > Hypomesus transpacificus. The sequence continues at coordinate 5,879,253 of NC_061065.1, read as the reverse complement.
AAAATCGGTTTCCGCGTCTGGTGTAGCCACTCTCATTGCGGAGGAAGTTATGCTGGACGATATCCACTAACGTCAGGGCCTGGCTTGTGTAGTTGGTCGCGGGTTGTGGAGGGCAATCCACGCGCGCGGCCACCGAAGCACTTGGAAATCGTGTCATTATTAAGAATCCAAATGTGTGTTTTCTAACAATATAAAAAATGATACTGAATTGAGGTTTAGGGATCTGTTTGAGGGTACCAGCTGTTCCAGGTAAGTGTTGCCGTATTACGACAAGGCCATAAAACCTTTACAAAACTGGGATAAATGTTTGCATCATACCACAGGGCTATTATATCAACTCATACACAGTTTTGGTTCATATATTTGACTCTTATTAGAGGATATATTTTTGATACAAAGTATCTGTAGGTCACTAAATCATCTGGCATTCTTCTTTTGTAAATACGTACAGTACAGGTGCTAGAAACATCTAAAAGCATATAAAATGAAGCTATACCAAATACTTAATGTAATAATAAGTTCATTATTGTTTGGATAATTGTGTTATTGTGGGCATAGTTTGTTGTTGTGCATTTATTTTCTATCAATAATTTATGATAACATAATAAGACTATGTCTATACATTCAAGTCAACTAGTACATTAATGACAGACTTAAGTCTGCATGATGTGGTGTGCCAGCTAAGAAGTTTACAGTACATTTTGTTCAGATGCAATGTAATCAGTGTGCAAACTGTGATTTATGTGTGTAAAAATCCTAAAAGGCGTGAATTTTGCTAATATTATATTTCTTCATTTATATTTTTTGGGGGAATAATATTGAACACTGGTTTCCACCACCTGTGTGGAAAACGTAAGAGACATTATTAGAATGCATTTAAATATCTTTTTTTGATGACCCTACTCTTGCACTTCTCAGTTAACCTTTCCTTCAACTCTTCAGAAATCCTCTTCGTAGGAAATAATCAGGATTTTTTTTATCATTCCATCTGTTGCTCTGTACCTCGAATATATATATATAAATATATATATATATTTTAATCAAATAAAAAAAATGTTTTCTTCTCAAACCTGTTCAGTGAATGACTCAATGTGTGGGGGTCATTTGTGTGTAGGTGTTTTGACCTTAGTGAATAGAACAGGATCAGATTACTCTAATTATACTATAGAAACCTTCCTTTGTAAGCCACTTATAGATTTATGCAATATAGACGTGGCATCTGTTGAGGATTAAACGTCATTTCTACTAAAGCCTGGGATAGGGATATATCTACCAATGAAAAATATCAAGATATTCATCAAACTATATTGGGATTACTTTATTTTTTGGCATACTATCAGAGTACAGTTTTTTATTTTTTCAACGATGCAACCTACATGTTTACCATGGTTTATAACATTCTAAATCCCTTAGTGTGGGATAAAAGTAGAATTGTTGTTGTTTTGTATACTGTTCATTGTATTGTATACTGTTCATTGTATTGTATACTGTTCATTGTATTGTATATATGAAACAACATGGCAATGCATCACATCACACATTATGTGATTCACATAATTTGTGAGTTTGTGTGCGCTCAGTGTGTGTCTATGTGTGTGTGCGCTCAGTGTGTGTCTATGTGTGTGTGCGCTCAGTGTGTGTCTATGTGTGTGTGTGTGTGTGCTCTCAGTGTATGTCTATGTGTGTGTGTGTGCTCTCAGTGTGTGTCTATGTGTGTGTGCGCTCAGTGTGTGTCTATGTGTGTGTGTGTGTGCTCTCAGTGTATGTCTATGTGTGTGTGTGTGCTCTCAGTGTGTGTCTATGTGTGTGTGCGCTCAGTGTGTGTCTATGTGTGTGTGTGTGTGCTCTCAGTGTATGTCTATGTGTGTGTGTGTGCTCTCAGTGTGTGTCTATGTGTGTGTGCGCTCAGTGTGTGTCTATGTGTGTGTGTGTGTGCTCTTAGTGTATGTCTATGTGTGTGTGTGTGCTCTCAGTGTGTGTCTATGTGTGTGTGTGCTCAGTGTATGTCTATGTGTGTGTGTGTGTGCTCTCAGTGTGTGTCTATGTGTGTGTGTGTGCTCTCAGTGTGTGTCTATGTGTGTGTGCGCTCAGTGTATGTCTATGTGTGTGTGTGTGCTCTCAGTGTGTGTCTATGTGTGTGTGTGCTCAGTGTGTGTCTATGTGTGTGTGTGTGTGCTCTCAGTGTGTGTCTATGTGTGTGTGCGCTCAGTGTGTGTCTATGTGTGTGTGTGTGTGTGTGTGCTCTCAGTGTATGTCTATGTGTGTGTGTGTGCTCTCAGTGTGTGTCTATGTGTGTGTGCGCTCAGTGTGTGTCTATGTGTGTGTGTGTGTGCTCTCAGTGTATGTCTATGTGTGTGTGTGTGCTCTCAGTGTGTGTCTATGTGTGTGTGCGCTCAGTGTGTGTCTATGTGTGTGTGTGTGTGCTCTCAGTGTATGTCTATGTGTGTGTGTGTGCTCTCAGTGTGTGTCTATGTGTGTGTGCGCTCAGTGTGTGTCTATGTGTGTGTGTGTGTGCTCTCAGTGTATGTCTATGTGTGTGTGTGTGCTCTCAGTGTGTGTCTATGTGTGTGTGCGCTCAGTGTGTGTCTATGTGTGTGTGTGTGTGCTCTCAGTGTATGTCTATGTGTGTGTGTGTGCTCTCAGTGTGTGTCTATGTGTGTGTGCGCTCAGTGTGTGTCTATGTGTGTGTGCGCTCAGTGTGTGTCTATGTGTGTGTGTGTGTGCTCTCAGTGCTGGCCAGCTGCTCCTTCACAGGGCAGGCTGCCCCTCAGAATCTGCTCCTCCTTCAGTTTTTCCTCCGTAAACGTCTCCCTGACCCTGTGCAGCAGCTCTGGGCACAGCAGGACATCCAGGGCTGTCATGGCCAGGGCCTTGGCTGCTCTCAGTGTGTAGAACTGGGCTTTCTCATCACCTGGAAGGAGTCAGTCAGTCAATCAGTTGTATTTATAAAGCGCATTGAAAAATAACAGCTGTTAGCCAAAGAGCCAAAATAGGACACAAGACACAATCACAGACAGTTCAAATTCAAGTTCAAACGCAATCACAGAGAGGACATCACAGAGAGGACATCACAGAGAGGACATCACAGAGAGGACATCACAGAGAGGACATCACAGAGAGGACATCACAGAGAGGACATCACAGAGAGGACATCACAGAGAGGACATCACAGAGAGGACATCACAGAGAGGACATCACAGAGAGGACATCACAGAGAGGACATCACAGAGAGGACATCACAGAGAGGACATCACAGAGAGGACATCACAGAGAGGACATCACAGAGAGGACATCACAGAGAGGACATCACAGAGAGGACATCACAGAGAGGACATCACAGAGAGGACATCACAGAGAGGACATCACAGAGAGGACATCACAGAGAGGACATCACAGAGAGGACATCACAGAGAGGACATCACAGAGAGGACATCACAGAGAGGACATCACAGAGAGGACATCACAGAGAGGACATCACAGAGAGGACATCACAGAGAGGACATCACAGAGAGGACATCACAGAGAGGACATCACAGAGAGGACATCACAGAGAGGACATCACAGAGAGGACATCACAGAGAGGACATCACAGAGAGGACATCACAGAGAGGACATCACAGAGAGGACATCACAGAGAGGACATCACAGAGAGGACATCACAGAGAGGACATCACAGAGAGGACATCACAGAGAGGACATCTGGACGTGTGTACTACAGACAATAATGTAACACGTGATTATTTCTAATACTTAGACTTTTGAACCTAAACACTTTGTCTTCCTATCTTGGTACCATGTCTTGGTCTTACCAGAAGCGATGGTATATTCCTCTGTGTGATTCAGAGCGTCAGTACCGATGTAGAAGTAGGGATGGATTCCAGGAATGATAAAAGACACGTTGCCAAAGTCTGTAGATCCTGTCAGTTTCAAACACCATAAAGAGTCTTACATCATGATGTTGTATCACAACAGTTGCACAATCAGCAAATTTTTGAAAATATTCCAAGTGTGAAATCTTCTCTAACTGACCACAAGAGGGCCATGTTACAAGAAGAACAGAGATGGTTTGTGTTGGTGTTCAGTTCATGCACTTTCTGTATTACAGACTGCATCTGCAAAACTGTGCAATGTTGTATTTGAGTTTTGATGTTGTTCTTGTAGTGTCTTAAACACACTATACCTTAGCATTAACCACTGTAATACTGTTAGAATTTTGCACTGTATGCCTTATTTATAGGTTGATTTGCATTAAGCATCTGCCAGATGAATAACTGTGAATGTTTAGGAGATAACTCAGTTAGAAGTGGCTGTAGGTTATATCTGCCTTTGTTTCAAGCATGCAGAATACAGAGATAATGAACAGCAGACAGAGAATGAGTACAATCTTTCTGGCTACAAAGGTCAAGATAAATAGGATGTAACATAAAACCATAAACACATATCATTTGACATAGTCTAAGGACAGCTGAGGACATCAGATATCTGTGTGTGTAAGTAAGATGTAGCAGACTTTACATTCCAACATTAGTTTCGAAGTGACTTTCACATTTCTCACCAGAAGAGTTTTTGAGAACCTCCTGATCTGTGGTAAATTCCATCCCCAAGTCCTTTCCGTTAGTTTCATACAGGTGTTCCAGAGTGGTATTTCTCAGGATATTGTCAAAAGCATTTCTCGCAAACTCAACTTCAACCTGAAGAAGGCATATTCATCTGAGTTCATCAGCTTGTCTCACTTCTGAACGACAGCGATAATTGTCAACAGTAAACAATCTTGACATTACCTAAACCGTATATCTCTTATCCAAACAGGGGATTTAATATTTAACTTACTTGGCAGCCAGTCGCCATGGCAGCAGACCTAAAGCACATCTCAGCTTTGGCCTTGATGGTGGGTAGATCTTTACGCGATGGAGTACGCAGATAGTACTCCAGCTCTGTGTAGTCAGGAATGATGTTGGGTTTTACCCCTCCATTTTTAATAACTCCTGCACAGTCGGGGGTTTAGATTGTCGTTAGCTTTGAGATCCTGGCACAACAGCCCATAAAACTATACATCACCATGATGTACCAAAGTGCACATTAGTGACTAACTGACCAGTGTCTCACCATGGACTCTCCAGTCAGGTTTCAGTTGTTGTCTGAGCACAGAGATGTTGTTGTAGGCCAGCACAGCAGCGTCCAGAGCATTGATGCCTGCCCATGGGTGACTGGCTGCATGGCTCGCCTTGCCGTGGTACTTTACCACCACACTGAACAGGATATCAGACACCAGATCAGGGCATTGGTTGTCACACTGTGTCTGTCTATTCTGGGAGCAGGGCAGAGGCATACCAGGCTACTGGCCTGGTAAGCCTGATATAGCTCCACTTCAATGCAACACAAGGCCTTCTATAGCAACAGCCATAGAACTCTGGTGCATTTTACATTTGTTGTTTGTAGTGTGCCGAAAACTGCTATTACGGATATTGATTTGCATGGCTTTGGAAATCATGTACAGGTTTGTAAAAGTCTTGTTGGTGGGATATAATGCTGTAATATGTACTCATGTTCAGCAACATCTGGTAGATACGGGGCATCCTCTTGAGAAGGGTGCGCCATAAACACAACATCCAACCCATCAAACGCTCCCTGCTTCATCATATCGGCTTTACCCCCTACATCCTCCTCAGCCGGGGTACCCAACACGGTCACCTGAGAGCAGAACAAGAATCCATATCAACTATATAAAAGACCGTGCATGATAATATGATACATGTTTGCCATCCTATCGCGATCAAAATATGCAGTTAATGAAACGCAAATCCGCTTCTAAAGCAGTTCCAAGAAGCGAAATGACATGGACGACCTTACTTGGACGCGCGCAGGGAAATCGGACGTTCCTTCAATCATTGCCTTTAAACCAATGGCAGAAGCGGCTCCTACTTCGGCGATCAGATTGTGGCCACACGCATGTCCTATCCCAGGCAGTGCGTCGTATTCGCACAAAAAACCTATGTTTATCAGCTGTCCTTCCTTACGACCACAGGGTCCCCACGTGGCACGAAATGCCGTCTCAAGTTTAAAATGTTTCTCCACTTTCCATCCATTTTCCTCTGAGAAAAAGACTACCAATCTGTCGTGAGCCTTTCTCTCTTCATATGCCAGTTCTGGGCAACTCCATATATCATTACTTAAACTATAAAGCTTGTCTTTTGCATCGTCAATACATCGTCCAACTTGCTGTTTAAGCTTTAAGAGCAAGTCTGGGGAAACGGACTGAGCCATTGTCCTAAGATGAATATAAACTGTCTCTCAGCACTAACTTTCTTCAGAGATAATACTTTACACATTACGTGATAACGTGTCCTCCCCACAAGAGAGTGCTGAAACTTTGACCACAAACTTTTCCTCGCAAGTAAACATGCTGTATGACACATTTTGGTCGGCAGAGGGCAGCACTGCCGCTTCCCCAACCGGATTGGTCCACGCTTGAGACACTTGATTCTACACTCACAGTGGCCTTTAAGATTGAGCGCCTCAAGACATGTTTACGCCACTGTCTCGTGTAACTGCTTGGTCTTCTGAATAGTAACACTGAACCGACAGAAACTGAGCCATCAAGTAAGCATGTTGGACTAATAAGCACACAGACTATTTATTGGGGGTTGCCAATAGTTTAATGTAAATTTTAATTTGGATATGAAATGCATCATAAAAAAATATCTTTCAAATTGCAACGTGGGAATGCATTTCTTTAAACATATCACAATTTGGTCACTGGACACATTTTTTTTTGCTTTCAACAAAATGTATCATGAGGTTTCTGTACAGTAATACAATTTCTCCATTTGTGTGACATCACTGAGTCATAAAAAAAGATCTAGAAGCTGCCTTGCTCCAAAGCATCTGGGGTAAAGTGTGTTACATAATAATATAAAGATCATTCACAGAACTTGAATCATCTTCAAACATACTTTTGGTAAACATTTTCAGTGCTTCAAATGAAACGCAACACTGAAACCAACGGGAAAACAGGTATGTGAAACAAAGTTACAAAGTCTTTTGAAAATATCTAAAAATAGAAATAATGTCAGTGCTAGAAATGGAAAAGAAAACACACTCAGTGTCAATGCTGAATGTCTGTTTCCCACAGCAAACGTCCCTGCTAGAGTAAATCCTTGATTTTTGATACTTTCACATTCTCACTCCCTTCTTGGACCTTCCAGAGTTCCCTGAAGATTGTGGGTTGTCTCTGCAGTGCATTCAGGCAATAGCAGCCACGATGGGCTGAGATTCACAGAACCCCTAACTTTCTCAACTCTTCGCTTGCTACTAACAGGACCCATGTTGGTTTTCAGTCTTGTGCAAATAGGTAAGAAAATCTCTTACACTCTATGTGCCCCAATGGGTATTGCAGCCCATTCACAGAACTGTACAAAAATGCACCAGTTCAAGGGGAACATCTGATTGCAGGCTTCAGTAACAAAACTATACTTTCAGTTAAAATAACATGAAACATATACAATTATATTACATGTTTACAATATGTACATTTACACATGTTCATTTAAAAACCCAATTAACACAAGGCCACTTCTGCTGAAATTGTATTACAGAACAAAACTCAATACATTCTGTTGAAGGAAGTTACACTCCTGACGCTGGATTACCTCAAAGCCAAATTTTAGCGCTGAGGAGAGGGGCTGTTTTCGAGAAACTAAACAATGTGATCACTGCTAATCCTGAACTTTCAGCAGAGACTTCAAATGAAAAGTCATTTGCTCTCGGCTGGGGTTAGGGTGTTGGGCCCTGTTCGTCCCGACCCAGTGACTGGGTGGTTTTGGTAGCACACTTGGAGAGGGGGGCTCACTGAATTTAGCTCCAGCATAAATCTTCTCACCGTCTCTAAACTCCTCTTCGGACGGCGTTGAAACGGCGGCGACCACCGTGATGTTGTCGGGTGAGTTGAAGGGTTTCACATCGCTGAGGTGGTGCTGGAAGGGGGAAATGGGTTTCTTCTGGTTGACGTTGTCTGGCTTCTTAGTAGACTGAGTACTGCCAGGCGCATGGCTGTGTTTGGCCCGGTGACTCCGAGCATTCAGATTTTGAACAGGCTGATCATGTTTACTCAAGCTGTGAACGGGCTGGCCTCCGGACTGAATGGTACATCGCTCAACTTTTCCGCCTTTCGACTTCAGCAGCTGGGAAGTAGAGAGAAAACTGATTAATGAATGCTAAATAATACGATTTTTTAAATATAGCAATATATATATATGTTCAAGAGAAACTAAAGTAACAGTTCTGAAACTGTTCTGTCTTACTCAAATTGTAAAAATTGTTTTTTACCAGGTCTTCATATAGCTATGTCACTGCCTCATAAACAAGCTTCCAAAACGCACGTCCGCCAGTTACGACTTTCGATATAATAAAAAAAAAAAGGATGGGATTGATTGGATTGCACAGATCCAGTATCGGTAGGTCGAATATTAGGCTTAGTATATTACGTGATCACATCCTTGTGTTGTGGAACAACCTACGTCACTATATACATTTCAAGATGCCTGACATTTCACCCTGAACCTAGTTTCGTTTTGTCATCCCAGCCGTTATTCTTACACTGTATACTCGCCCTGTAGTAAGCTATTAAACATTCTACAAATTTGAAATGTAAAATCAAACGTCACATTAACGGTAAAAAAGTACCATGATCATAGCATTTACGAACACATTTATCTACATACCTCTTTCTTTGTTCCCTGTTTGTGATGAAGAGTCAACACTGTTGACTGAGCGCGACCATTAGCGAGCTCAATGTTGGACTGCGCTTGGGACTTTGACGAAACTGCGACATTGTTGTTGTTGATGTCTGCGAGGCGCGTGGGGTTGTTCCTCAGCAGGACTTGGTGTTTCTGGTTAGGCTGCTGGCAGTGGTGCTGGGGACGCTGCAACCCCGACGACGCCGAACGCACTTTCTTACCCCCTTTCTTTAACAAGGTTTGCCTTGTTTTGGTTAGGTTAGCACCAGCATTGTGAGAGGTCAAGGCTTGTGGCTTGTTATTTTCGACGTTATCAAGGTTTGACTCGATGTAATGACCTAGTGACTCGCCCAGCATGATTTCCAAATCCCGTGGAGGCGGCGATGGAGGATACATCGACTTGTAAAAATTTAAGATAACTTCAAGCTAACTAGCTAATAGTTAGCACTTAGCTAGCTAACAATTACACACCACGAAACTCCCGTTAACAAGATAGCGACATACCATCCAATGTTGTTGGCAAACTTTGAGTCGAAGTATGTACCGAACATTGATAGATCTGAGATCTGATGTTGTCGGTTAATTAAATATGCCGATAGCTGACTATGTACGGCCGTTTTATGTACGACCGTTTACTGCACGGTCCACGAAGTCCCGAGATGGCGCAGCTTGCTTGCTGTCCGTGAAACGATGGAAATGGCGCAGCGTAGGAACTTCCTGGTTGTAAAAGAAGAAGAAACACGCCCACTCGTTTCTTTACAAAGAATGGCAACATCAACGCTAATCAACAATTTTTATCAACGATAAGGAATTGAATGCGTGTATCAATTATTCCTGCTAGTTAAATTATCTAAACACAACTACTAGAAAATGCAGGTTCTAGCAGGTTCTCACGTTTCAAATTACGTCATGAACATTATGTCATTGGTCGCATGTAATCTAATCCCTTTTCAGAAACGGTAGGCTATATTAGATGTTCTAAACGTTGTTGTCGTGCAGCTCATGCATGTCTGCTATCAAATCACAACTGGAGATGTTGGAATTAGTGAGGAAAAAAAACACTACAAATGATAAGCAGACAGTTCTTCGATCGTTACATATCATTACACGCGCCAATTTTCACCGGATCTTGAATGTGCTACACATTTTATGTTTGTCCCTGCTCTATATTAACAGAGAGAAAGAGAGAGAGAGAGAGAGAGACATGATATGGTGAAACTGTTGCTGAACTCTTAATTTGCTCATCTGTCAGCCGCCTGGTGGTTGGATCTGCTGCATCAAATCTGCTAGGCAACAGCTGCATCTCTGGTGTTGCTAGGAGAAAATCTCATCACATGTGCAGACTGCCTAACATATGATTGGTCACTGAATAACTTGTCACCCGTCACCCCCCCCGACCCCCCCAAACACACACACATACAAACAAATAAGCACACTACTCTTTATTGCTTCCCGTCTACTCAATATTTAGTCATTTGTTTGATAATTATATAATATGATTAGTAAGGTTTCATGATGTTGTATTTATCTTGTGTGAACTACTTCAATCAACATTACAAACTAACCAGAGAAGGTTTTATTTGAATACATTAATGACATTGTCTATAATTATGTCAAAGGAAAATAATAACCTAAGAATAAAAAATATAGACATTTTGGAATTATACTACCATCTACTGGCCATTTCAAGTAACTGCAACAATTGACTTGGCGCAATGCACACTGGTCTGTTTTGGAAGCAATGTGGAGAATTTAGTTGTAGTTCACAATCATGAGCAGTGCACCAGATGCTTGAGACAGACAAAACATTATTCTTCTGGGACATTTACCTATTGTAAGTAATCTTTTATTATTTGGACCGTTATCTCACTTTGTAGGTGAGGCGGTTTAGGTGTAGATAGGCCCCTTAATCTCTTTATTCACTCCTAATTGCGAAGGCCTGTCAGCCCGCGGTGAAGAGTGATCTCAGGGGCTGGAGGAGAAAGAAGTACACACCGATGCTAAGCTAGCCGACCTAACCTCGGCTTGTGAAAATTTACAGTAGCCTCATTTGCTGGACATAATGTCACATACTGAACCTCCACCTCGATGGCGGAATTGTCCTAGAAGAGGACAACCAGTTGCAGGTAAGGCAATATTATTTAGCATTGAGCTAGCTACGTAGCTAGCTGCTCGCACAGAGTGCTAGGTAGCCTAGCTTGTGTCGCATTGCATGTTGTACGTACGTTCGTATACAATTGACCGCGCTCAACGTAAGGACGGTGACGGTGGAGTAAACCTGGTTATCTGAAATCAGATCAGTCCCAGAGTAGAGTTGCCAACATAATATAATCTTTCTTTGGTGCTTGAAATGTAACCATTGCACTTTAACAACTTAACGTTAGTAATAATGTTTATGATTACATCATACTTTTTGTGGCTATTAAAGGTATCCAGTTGCCATGACTTTATTCTGTTGATTAGGTGAAAACGGGACAGCCAGCTACTTACAAAGATAGAAACCAGCTGCAAACGTATGCATTTTGCCGGGTGTCTTGGGCTACCAAAACAAAAATACTTAATTGTCAGCTAGCCACAGGCAATGTTTACTTGTTATTATCTTGCCCTGTGACCTAGATAGCAGTCTACATGATATAGTGGAGAAAACCCCTATGAAACACTGAGATCTAGTTTCTGATCGTCACCGAGTGAATGATGGGGACTAAACACAGGGTTGAGTCACGTGTCAAAACAAATCAGTATATTTGACCAAGAAAGAGTTTTCCAGCATCGGTGTACATCAACTGTACACCGGTAGCTGGCAAATAAGACAATAATTTAAATAATCTAAATTTAATCAGCCAGTTTAATTTACATTTAGTCATTAAGCATACACTCTTATCCAGAGCGACTTACAGTAAGTACAGGGACATTCTCCCCGAGGCAAGTAGGGTGATGTGTGACATGTGCACCGGCCGGGAATCGAACAGCCAACCCTCAGATTACTAGCCCATAGCTCTAACCGCTCAGCCACCTGACTCCCCCTGTACCTTGTTATAATGTGATTCCCCCTAACCCAATTTCTGTAATACCCTTCAGCTAAGTTCCTGCCAATGAAAACAATGCTGGGGCCCAAATATGATGACAAAGTCCCAGAGGAGAACAGATTTAATCCAAGCATGTTATCAAACTATTTAAAAAGTCTCAAGGTAAGACATTTTTTTTGTTGCTCTTCTCCTTTTTTCTGTTCTAGTAAAAATTATTATGAAAGTATTTTTAAGTTTAACAATCTTGCAGTGTGATGGCAATGTTTTGAAAGGCTTTAATTGTTCTCTCTCTGTGCTGTGCATGCATACCCCAAAATCCAGTCCCGATACAAAAGCACTAACATATCTGTTTCTGTCCTCAAAGAACAGGCCTACAACTCACTCTTGCTCTCTTTCAGGTAAAAATGGGGTTGTTAGTCGACTTAACAAACACTACACGTTTTTATGACCGGAACGAAATCGAAAAAGAGGGCATTAAATATGTGAAACTTCAATGTAAAGGGTAAGACACTTGAGTTTCTAAGACCCTTAAAAGCATGGTTGAATTAGTAGAGTGACTAAGATATTTATCCTCCATTCTGTTGTTCTTGGTCCTTAGCCATGGAGAGTGCCCCTCAACAGAAACCACCGAGATGTTTATTAGACTGTGTGGGCATTTCATCGAGAAGAATCCTACAGAATTAATAGGTAAGTTCAAAGTACTTTATATGTCATTGTCACAAAAACAACAAAACAGTAGAGGCAGCAACAGACAGCTAAAAACTTAAGGTGCTGTGGACATTAACTGCCACAGCTAAATAACAATTAATAAATAGATAAATAAATATTCATTGAGGTGCATCACTAGTTGTAGGATAGAGTGTGAGGTTAGAGTATTTCCTTTTTTTTGTTGGTCTGCTATTTCTCAATAAAGTTAGATATGGGTTCAACTCACAAAGCCAGTGCAGGATATTTCATGACTGTATCAAGTTGATGTTGGCATGGGACGCTAGAGGGAGCTAGAAAATAACTTTTTCCATGTTTGTAGTTGACAGAAAGCCCTGTCGTTAACCCCTGGTAATTAGCCCTCAATGATGAGAAATGACAAGCTGAATTAGTCTCGGATACATGGGTACAGATGCACTTGCGTGGTTGCCTAATGTGGTTTGCATCAACAAGGGGCTTTTCCTGACAGCCCTTCACTTTCACTCATCAAAATGTTGATGAAAATATGCGTTTGTTTTCGTTCCATTTGGTTGACTTTGTTGCATGAGATATATGGCACAATTTCTTAGCTAAAGTTGTATAATAATGTATTTTGTGGAGGTTCTCCATCCATAGATAGTTTTGTTGGTACTTACCATATTTTGTGACTGTGATAGTAACATAACTAATTCAATGATCAATACATATTTAATGAATTGTGCTGCACTGCACCTGTGTCTAATGACAGTGGAAACACCTTGCCTACAAGAACCAGCCTGTAGGACAGAGACTCATGTAGTTCACGTGTAGACCACCAGGGGGCTCTACTGAACCCTGTTTTCAGCCTGTCGCCTCAAAGCCAACCACATAACGGTGCCAACCTCCTAGTGCGGGGTTGTTGTTGGGATCTTTCTAGATGTAAGACTATACATTTTAAAGATGTCCCCCAATCCTGCCACCTCCTGCTGATAACCGTGTTCGTGACCGGATCTTGAATTGGTCCAGACGTTGAAATGAGAAATGGGGGCTGGTGATTTTCAACACCTGTTATCATCACCTCCATCTCTGTTGGTGTAGACACCATATTCCATTAGTTTTGGTAGACGGCTAGCGTTTTGTCGTGCCTGTGGCTGATGAGTGAAGGGTGGTTGTGAGACATGCAGCCCTCTCCCAGCTGTGTCCGAGACCAGGGGACAGTCCTTCTCTCTGCCGCTCTCCTGGTTTGAAGGTCAGTGAGAGGGAGACTGGGAGGACTTGCTCTCTCATGATTGTTGCAATAAGCTATATAGAGATGTTGGAATCCTCCTTGTAGTGGGTTGAGGAGGTCTACGGTAGGCTGTGGGAGGTGTAGTGCCAGACTGCCATGGAATGCATTCTATGTTTATTAATTTTTTTAGAGAAGGGCTAAATCAACGCTTGTTCAGATTACTTGATTGTTGAGCTGATGTGTTGATCCACCAACCTTTGCTTTCTTGAAAATTCTCACCAAGGTTTGGTAATAAACCTTGTCACCAAAGGTCAGAACCAAACTTCTTCTACAGCACCTCCAGTGTTCGACTGGTTTTGTCGTGTATTTCCCCAGACAAGCTCCAACAGACACTAGATGAACTGGTTTTAACTGTGAAGCTCTCACTAAGAAGAGCACTGCCTGGGAGACAATTGAGTGCCTGTCCGCAACCCTATTTGCACTGGACACTGCTCCACCCCTCTTGACTCCACCATATTGATCCTGCAGACGAGAACACTTAATGAGATGCTATAGAGCTGACCGGGTTATTGGAGTTCTTCTGCCTCTTTTTATTTAATTGATCACACACTCACACACACACACACACACACACTCACAAACACACATACACACACACAGTGAGACAGCTGAGCTCTCTTTGTTCTCCCACAGGTGTCCATTGCACTCACGGCTTCAATCGGACAGGCTTTCTGGTCTGTGCGTACCTGGTGGAGAAGATGGACTGGAGGTAAGGCCAGGTCGACAGGTCCCCTCAGCTCTGGGGCTGCCTTCTGCTTGAGGTGGGCTCTGCGTGTGTCACCCACTGTCAGAAAGTCTTAAAGGGATTCCTAACATTATCACGGCGTAAATCCCTAAGCAGTTTTCATCATCACTCGTTGGTAGAAGATTGACCCCCTCTTGTCTCCTGAGAAGCTGGGTGTGTGTAGTGGGGACAGCTGACTCAGGCCCACGCCTGGTTCTCTACACCGTACAGATGTTGTCAGTACCACTAAAGTCTCCTTGGTTGGTGAAGACTGAAGGGCTGAATAATTGACTGAGGAGAGCAGGGCTAAATGAGCTTATATCCTCCGAACTGGAAAGGTTCGAGGTAGAAGCTCTCTGATCTCTCTGTGGATAAATGATGGAGCCCTCTCTGCCCTCTCTTTGGGAACTTCATTTCCTCCCAATCACAATATCAAATCCAATTGCTTGTCCTTGACTATCGACATTGGAAACATACTAAGAGAAATGGCCTTTGTCCCCATTCCTTACCAGCAGTAATCTGATGAGATGCAGTCAGGTCATGCACACTGATGTGCTCTGCAGACACTATGTAGGGTGCTGCAGTGAGGTCAGAGTGCCTCATGATGTTAGGAATGTCAATTTCGATAATTGTATATATATTATTTTTAAATCAGTAATAAAGTACCTCAGTAAGGATATTTACTAAAATGTAGTAATAATAATAACAAGAATATAAATTAAGACATAAGAATATTGAAAAGGAAATAAATAAGGGGGGAAATTAACATGTTGAGTAAATCTCCATTGGTGACCTTCTTTGTTGGAATATATCTGTTCCAAGTTGTGTTTCCTTTCTGCGTCTCCTCCCCATTGGTCAGTGTGGAGGCGGCAGTGGCTGCGTACTCCCAGGCCAGAGCCCCCGGGATCTACAAGGGAGACTACCTCAAGGAACTCTTCCGTCGCTATGGAGACGTGGAGGACGCGCCCGCCGCCCCGCCATTGCCCGAGTGGTGCTTCGACGACGACGATGGTGATGTGGACGACGACGGGAACGTGATTGGCCAGGAGTCGGGCCCCAGCTCTTCCGGGTCGGCGCCGGGGAAACGGAAGAAAGAGAGGTTGAAAATGGTGAGAGAGGGAAGCACTGGGACAGGAAGCAGGAAGGAGGAAGCAGGAAGGAGGAAGCAGGAAGGAGGCTGCTCCTCCATTGGTTCCGCTCCGTATGACATTAAGCCCTTGCAGTGTGCCATGTGGGGTCTGCTCTGATGTCAGACAGCCTGTGCAAATGAGCATCTAATGTTTAGTCCTGGAGGATATAGAGCTGCCGTACTGAACAAAACGAAGCAAATGGGCTTAAATCCCCAGAGGAGCAAAATATTTTAATTATGATAATATATAGGCCCTCTTAACTGAAACATAGTCATTCAGTCCAGTAATGCTTTGGTAAGGATAGCATCGTGTCTAAGTCTTGCAGTGTTATTTCCCCAAAGTAATATCTATGCTGTTAAAGTGTTTGAAGGAATATGTTTGAGTAGGAGTCTGTGAATGTTTCTTCTTTACAGTTAGCCAAGTTCCAACAAGTTGTGTGTGTGTGTGTGTGTGTCCCTACCAGGGTGCTGTATTCCTGGAGGGGGTTACAGTGAATGGTGTCAAACAGGTCACCTCGCAGCCCAAACTGGGAGCGATTCAACACAAGTGTCAGGAGTTCAGTGAGTGGGAAAAGTAAGGATTTATTAGCCGTTTCTGTACTCGTGTCTTGTGTGTATATGTGAGTCATTCATGAAGTGCTCCCTCAGAATTTATAAGCCAGTCCAGAATAGGAGTGGATATGAAATAGTAATTTCTCCAGTGAAATAAAATGTTCCGCCAGATCATTCTGCAGATGTTCGCATCATTTTCGCATTACCGCAACTTCCAAATGTCACAGGGGAATGTAGTTTACATTACATTTAGTCGTTTAGCAGACGCTCTTATCCAGAGCGACTTACAGTAAGTACAGGGAAATTCCCCCAAGGCAAGTAGGGTGAAGTGCCTTGCCCAAGGACACAACGTTATTTGGCACAGCTGGGAATCGAACCAGCAACCTTCTGATTAGTATCCCGATTCCTTAACCGCTCAGCCACCTGACTCCCTGTAGTTGATTAAGCTTGACCTGTCCCTGATGCTTGATGAAGGTGGTAGTCGATGGAAACAGTTGTCATGTTGTGTGTTGGTGTTGCAGGTCTGGGTTCCCAGGGGCACAACCAGTTTCTATGGACAGGCGGAATCTTCGCTTCCTGGAGCAGAAGCCCTACAAGGTCAGCTGGAAGGCCGACGGTACACGGTGAGTTAACCTTCTCCAGGTTATCCTAGATCATTCTTGGCTTTGTCACCTAAATAGTATTTTCTCCCCATACACTGGAAAAGTGGTTAGCACCATTTGCCATTATCATTTTAGAATTTCAGGGGCTAAACAAACTTTCCTCTAAATACACACATTACTGCATTTAAATCAGTCGGATGCATATTAAAAGTATGTTAAAGCTACCAAACAATGGCGATTGATGGCAGGTCTGAATTAGTTCCTGTGTTCGTTCCCTAACTGTTCATCATCAGTGTGTCTGTTTGTCAAGATGTTGAGCTGGGGAGAAAAGGGACTCCAGAGTCCCACAACCGGTTTTAATCGTCTTCGATTAGCTCAGTCAGCTGAATGACATCGGCACTATTGTGAGGAGATTAATGGTTGCAATCACAGGCTGGATGGAGCGTGGGTGCTGGAGGGGTAGCCAGGGGCTGTCTCCCGTGCCTTCTTCAAGTGAAAGAACATTTCCAGCAGTGCAGACATTCTTCCCAATCACTTTTCTGTCTAAGGCTGTAGTCAGTGCACTCTTCACCCTGGAGGCTTAGGTTGTGGGGAAGGAGTTTTAGTATTCTGGTGGTCTGCCATAAAAAAGCTCTCCTTTTTATATGGAAAAAGACTGAATATTTCATGAGGGCAGTTACATGTTAGTGCTTACATTTCCTGTAAAAGGATAGCTAGGAAAGTGACTGCAGCACCGAAACAAGTTGGGATTCATTTGTCCAACTGTAATTGGACTAATTTGAATTGACTTGACCCACTAATTCGTTCAGTAAAACCTTTGATACTCGTTGAAAGTTTATATGACGAGAGACTTGCTGGGTTTGTAAAGGCCTTCAAAATCTGCACTGTTCCTGGCGTGAGTTATCAGAGTTTGAGATGTTTTTCTGTTCAGTTGAGCTCGAGTTCATATGAAGGATAACTGCTATTCTGGGAGTGAGCTCTCATTCTCGCCTTGAGGAAGGTGCCGCCAGAAGAAAACATCAAATGATGAACAACGTCTGTACTCTACCAACCGCTTGCTACTTCGTTCCCTCGCCTAATACTAATGACCCAGCCGACCCGGATTCAAATGAATGGTCGTTAACAGGCTTCTGCATAACTAGATAACGACCCATTCATTTGAATCAGGTGTGTTGGAGCAGGGAAACAGCTAAAACATGCAGGGCAGGGGGTACTTGAGGACCAGGGTTGAGAACCACTGGGCTATTGTATCAAGGCCGTATGCAAGGTCGTATCCATGGAGTCAACATTGGGGGGGACGAAATCTGCTGGGGAGTCTGAGGGCCCCCCCCTGAACTGTTTACGTTTAGTTATGAATACATTTTTTATGATGATTTCGAACAGCGTGTGTGGTTGCCTGTCGTAGCGTAGCAGATTTATATTTGATTTATATTTTTATAATAATATATTGGGGGGGGACATTTTGACGAGATTTGAATATTCGGGGGGATGCCAAACCATGCTTTGTCGATACATTTAGCGACATTTCACTTTCCCTGTCAAAAAAAAATCTGAAGTCAGGTGCTTACCACATTGCTAGCTATATAGGTTCCTTGATATGTTTTGATAACTGACGGGATATCTTGCGGTTGCTATTTAGCAATTATTGGCATATCGGGCACAAGACACCTTGAGTTGACCCCATGACAAATGCTGGTTGTGACTGAGCTGTGGTTGACTGACAGGGAGTTGAGTCTGGAGGGCCAGTTTCCGGTCCTTTCATGTATGATTGAGGAGCCGGGAGCAGTGGCTTGGCACATATGGGAAACATTTGTTTGTCTGCTGTAGTGAGAGGCCGGTTTGTTTGTCTTCTGTAGTGAGAGGCCGGTTTGCTTCAGTAGACTCAGGTTTCCGTTTATCAATCTATCTCTCTTGGCCAGATGACGCCTGTTGGCCGATAAGACATATCATCTGGGAGATTCACAGTGCTGTTATTCCCATGGCTGGAAAGAGACATAATTGAAGCAGCGATACTGATTGAGAGATAGTGGTGGTTCACTCTCAGTGGACTTTCTTTGATAACTCTTTTCCTTCGATACAGAGCCATGTGTGGACTGCATATTGCTGCAGCTCATTGCACCTTCCTTGGAGTCTCTTACTATCAAATTCTTCTCAGAGTTTTTTTTAATGCATCTAGGACCTCCTACTGTGACAAACACACACAGACAAATTAATTAAAAAACCTTTTGGGTGTTGATTGAGCCCCCTTTAAGTTCAAGTGTTTTTGGTCTGATCACGCATCTACAGAGCACACCACTGCAGCCTGGGGACCTGAGCACTCACAAGCACCACATGGAACATTGCTTTGTTGTCAGGATAAAAGGGAAAACAAAAAAACGTTCTATTTCTTATGTTTCATCTAAAGAAAAAATAGGTATGCGAGG
Organism: Hypomesus transpacificus; assembly: GCF_021917145.1. NCBI lineage: Eukaryota > Metazoa > Chordata > Actinopteri > Osmeriformes > Osmeridae > Hypomesus > Hypomesus transpacificus. Next base: position 5,860,111 of record NC_061065.1, on the reverse strand, counting down.
TTGTCCACCAAGTTGTTTCCACCAATCAGATTGAAGCTGCAGGTCACAGCTCAGCATGCCAGTGTGACGCTTCCTTCTGGTGGATTTCCTTCTTTTAAATACCTTGTCTTCAGAGACTGCCTGTTGTATTATTAAAGTATTATATTTTATTTGTTGAAACTTGCACCTCCACAGAGCGAATCATTCTCTGGTATTAAAAACCCTAAGCAGACAGTACCTGCTTAGTGTGTGCGTGTGCACTGGCAGCTTCTCAGACCCCCTGGTGACCCAATAGGGGCTCCTCATTAACAACGCGCCCGGCCAATATCAAAGGCTGAACCCCGCTGCATTCGGCTTCCACACCAACCGACTCCTGGTGACGTCAGCGGCTTCTTAGAGTTGACGTTGCATCCTGCCGTTCTCCCCCGCCATCATCGTCCTTCTGTTCTCCTCCCGTCTCGACACGCCTCCTTTCTTGCTTCCTGACAGGTGTAGCAACAGTAGTCCTTCAGTGTGCCGTGCCCCTTGTGCGTCTGGTAGAAGCTGACAGTAATGACTTACCAGGGGCTCGCACTGTTTTGTCTACATGCTTTTCGGGCCTTGTGTTAAAGCTGACAGTAATAACTTAGGAGGGGTTTTTTGTTCTCTCCTAACAAAGTTAAGCTATTTATCCGTTGTCTTTCTATTTCTATTCAGTTTGAGGCAACGTTTGTGCCGAGCTAAATGCCTGACATTGGTTAGGGGAGCCTGAAAAACAGCAGAAAGGATTATGTGTTTTGCGTCGGGGATGGCTCTATACGTGATTAGCTGTATTTTTCGCCTGCGGTGAGGGACAGGTAATGAGCAGTGGTCTGTAACAAGAGGTTGGGTGACATTTTAATGTCACAGGATAAAAGGAAATCGTGCCCATTTTCTCTCCAGTGGACATTGTTCCATTATGAGCCTAATATTACCGTCTTTTGTCTGATGAGTAGCAAAACTAAGGTTGCGTTTTGAAAGTCCATTAACTGTAGTGGGACAATGTGTTCCATCTCATTTATGCAGCATTCAACATTGTTTGTGTGAATACGAGAGAACCTTCAAAATAGGTGAACATTAGAGAAAGTACATTGTTTGTTGGGGAGCAAAATGTGTCTGGATCGGCTCTCCTGCCATCATCTAATGGACAAGTGTAGAGTAAAGTGAATTTACCATGAACAAAAGACTGATCATATTAAACATATAATATCCAACATATCTCTGTAAACCATATGTCCTGTTGATCAGTTGGATAATGCATGAATAATATTTGACCTTTGAGCATTAAGTGCCCTTAGTGAGCCCAAGCCAGTTGGCACAAATTACACCCAGGGTGGTTTTCTGGGCTGCATAGTGTTTAGCATAGCTGCTCCTTTTGATGGGCTTAGTTCTGCTTTTAATCACCACACTGTCTGCCTTAATTAATCCCAGGAACTGTGTCGCAATTATTGATAATCTTATCTTAATGTGTCCATTTTGCTGTGAAAGTATACCTCAAGCTATAAGAATTATTTTCAAGTAGTTTATTTCTTCCCCTCTCTTCAGATGTTTCTCATTGCGACAGTGTAAAGCGATTAAAAAATGCATTTCCATGGCTTCACGTTGATTATGCAGAGAATCCTTGGCTCTTATCTTCTGTGTTGTTGAGCTTCCCTGGGAGCAACACAATTTAAGAGATAAAATATGTGAAATGTCTCTGGACTCAAGGTGTCCCAGCCAGATGGACCGTGTAAGGATGTTGGGAGGCTTTCTAAGAAGTCAACCAACATATGGTCTCCCTAGGCCGGCCGCATCCTTTCAACAGCTCTGTGACAATGGCAATAGCAATCTAGAACCGCTTTGCTGAAGGAAATCAAAATCTGTAACTTTAATTGGCTGCTTACACATGCCTGACATATTTTGATGCCCTCCCCAGTCACCGTTAATCACACCTGTCTCTTGAACCGGGGTTGGTGATTGAGCCAGCTTGACATGTCTGGCCTGTGGCTCTGAGGAGGGGGCAGGACAGGAGTGGACTGGTGATCAGAGTGGGACTCTGAGGTGAGGACAGGACAGGAGTGGACTGGTGATCAGAGTGGGACTCGGAGGTGAGGACAGGACAGGAGTGGACTGGTGATCAGAGTGGGACTCGGAGGTGAGGACAGGACAGGAGTGGACTGGTGATCAGAGGGGGACTCGGAGGTGAGGACAGGACAGGAGTGGACTGGTGATCAGAGGGGGACTCGGAGGTGAGGACAGGACAGGAGTGGACTGGTGATCAGAGGGGGACTCGGAGGTGAGGACAGGAGTGACAGCTATAGGAGAGGGTGCCTGATTTGAGGTAATGACAGTCTTGCTCCCGTCTCCCCAATCTCTGTCCTGTCAAGAACTAGACACACCCACCTCCTGGCTTCAGAGCGGAGGAAGAGGAGACGGTGGTGGAAATAAACAACATTGAGATCAATAATGGTCCAGCAGCTCCTGAAACGGCCTTATCTGAGCCCAGCAGCTGGATAAGTGTTTCTGCTCACGTCGCCACCTCCCCTCATCTCGCCCTAAACATGCTGTCATTCTCTCAAAATGAGGAATCAATGATCTGTTCCTGAAGTGCCAGATTATGCCTTATCGCCTGCCATTTGAAGGATCGTTGAATGAATCTAGAGTCTGTTTATAGATCTGATACCAGTGTTTCCCACAGATTAGAAATCTAATTGTGGCGGGGAGTGGTGGGGGTTGTCAGACGGGGGGGGGGGGGGGGGGGGGGGGGGTCGTAATTATTCCTTCGTTAATAATTCGTTACACAGTTAATTTGTTAATAATTTTTACATTAAATATTAATCCAAAATGATTCACACCTTCACAAATGAACAACAACTAACATATAATTTCTGCATTATGCATGTAGCAACGCTAGTGCTAAACAACTATTTAACTGGTCGGCTCCATGACGCCGAGTAAGTAGCTAGCTCTTGAGACTTCTCACCAAAAGAACGAAGGGGAAACTTCGAGTACTAAATGTAAATGTGAGTAAGGTACCTAGCGAAAAGTAGCCGCAACTTTCCTCGACTTTTAGCTACGGCACTAATGCTGAAGGCTCGCTGATATAGCTGTCGGTCTTACTAGAACGGCATATGTACTGTATGCATTGTTGCTAACGTGTGCTGATGTTGTGACTGTGTGCATATGTGGGAAAGACGCATCAGTAACAGAGAGACGGAGGGAGAGCAGGGGAAAGGAAATGCAGCTGAACGAATACGCTGCATGTTTTAACCTAAATAGAAAGTAAAAAAAAAAAAAAACGAAACGCAATGTGTGGCGGCCGGTGTTGATTCTGTGGCGCACCGCCACAAATTAGTCTATGTGTGGGAAACACTGTGATACTATCTGAGCAATTATTATGCCTGTTGGGTTTATTTATTCTCTGATCTGTCAGATCCCCTTTTAAAAGTTAAAACCCTCAGAACAGTCTTATGGAGAGAGAGCATTTAGACCATTGACAATTGTGTCAAAGTTAACTCTGCAGTGAGATGGGTCCAGTGAAATGGGCTTGCTTATGTATTGACACACTAACAAGAATACTGTGTTTATATATAACGTGTGGGCCTAATGTTATCAAGAAAGCATTCACCCTTATCCAAAATGGGTAATTCACTGACTGCAGCACGGTCGCTGTGAGACAAGCAGCCTGGTTAGTGGACTCTTGGTACTAATGATGTGCAAAGCTGCTGGGGTCTACTGGTCAATCCCCCGGGAAGGGTGGGGCCTCTGTCAGTCAGGCCTCTGGGCTCGGCTGCTGGAGCCTCCAGACACAACGTGCCGTCTGCTGCTCATTAGGATCCGAGTACCCGGGATTGGGGCTTGCAGATGAGGGCAAATCAGTGCCTTACAAAACCCAGCCGGAGGACTGGGGTGTGGGGAAGGGGGAAGGGGGGCATGCCCTAAAATGAATAGAAAGAGAGTTCTCTGATTGTACGCTTAGCAACGATGTCGTTAACATGCCAGTTAGACCGCAGGGGGGCACTTTGGCCCGCAGCAAAACCACTTCTCAGAGGGTGACGTGTCTGTGCTGTAGTCCAGATTGTACTGACAGTTATCTTTTGATGTATTTGTCCTGCGTTCCTTTATGTTATGTTCTAGCTGTGTGGACCGTTTCTATTTACTTTGTGTGGCTCTGTTGCCTCAGCAAGGCCATTCGAGACACTGAACCAATCTCAAACTCATGTGAATCTACAATTTCCTATCTTCCAGTATGTCAGGTCTCTTTCACTCCCCACCCAATCCATCTCCTTCAATTGTCCTGCCACCCCAGTATCTCTCTCTCTCTCTCTCTCTCTCTCTCTCTCTCTCTCTCTCTCTCTCTCTCGCTCTCGCTCTCGCTCTCGCTCTCGCTCTCGCTCTCGCTCTCGCTCTCTCGCTCTCTCGCTCTCTCGCTCTCTCGCTCTCTCGCTCTCTCTCTCTCTCTCTCTGTTATCTTGTGGTCTTTCTCTCTCCCATTCACGCTCAGTTTTTCTCTCTCTCTCCGATTCTCTCTGTCTTTCTCTCTCTCTCCCATTCTCTCTGTCTTTCTCTCTCCTATTCTCTCTGTCTTTCTCTCTCTCTCCCATTCTCTCTGTCTTTCTCTCTCTCTCTCTCTCTCTGTCTCTCTCTCTCTCTCTCTCTCTCTGTTATCTTGTGGTCTTTCTCTCTCCCATTCTCTCTCTCTCTCCCATTCTCTCAGTCTTTCTCTCTCTCCCATTCTCTTTGTCTTTCTCTCTCTCTCCCATTCTCTGTCTTTCTCTCTCTCTCTCCCATTCTCTTTGTCTTTCTCTCTCTCCTTGTTCTCTCTCTGTGCTCCCCCTCCTCTCTCTCTGTGTGTCTGGATGGAGGTCTGTTGTGGCCCTCTCTCCTCCATCGTCACTGGGAGTGGAGCTCGGCTGCCCAGCTGTATCAAGCCTCCTGCCCAGTATTGATCTCTGAGTTGAGGTGGGCGCTAAGAACTATTACAGCCCCTCCCCAGAGCCAGGATGACCTGGCGTTTCTCATGGTAACAACAGTCAGAATTGGATCATAAGTCGAGGCCGCTATTTTCCCTCCTTCTCTTTGTTCACAATGTCTTCCATTAGGAGAGGGTTTGTCCATGCTGGGAATTAAGAGGAAACAGTCTACTTTACCAGAGTTAAGAAGGAACACTGTTCTGCTGAGAAGTTTATAGTCTTGTAGATTTCTCACCACTTTGGAATAATGGCAGATGAGCATACATTCAATCAAACGAAAAGTGAATTAATCTGTTGAAAGGAAAGTGGTTAGGTTACACAGTGCTGCACAAAATGAGATGAGTATGGGAACAGAAGGACTTGGGTAACAGGCTGACTGAACTTAATTGAAGTAATAGTTTACACACCCTTTCTCTCTGTGTGGGTGTGCATTTGAGCTTGAAAGTGGCATGCGTACAGTATGGAGCCAAATGGCTCTTCCTCATCCAAGCTCTGAGCCAGAAAGCCCTGGGGAAGCCAGATGTGCCCTCCTGCTTCCCAGTCGAGTCACAGGAGGAGAGCAACAACAGATAGCTTCTGCTAGCAGAAACTTGCAGATAAAGCACAACCGACCGACCGACCGAGGGCAGCTTCTTGATCCCTGCGCTGTAGGAACATGTTGACATCTGAAGGGATCAGACAGGTGATGAGAGCGTGAGGTTACTGCTTAGACCATCCTTGTGATTTTGATGTGGAAATTGCCGGCGTTTTGTTAACACCTGTGTGATCCACTCGGATCTCCTGCATAAAGCGTAGTGGTTTGGACTTTATGGGTTGGTTTTGGACAGGCCAAAAGATATGCTTATTCAATGTGGAATTTCTAACTTGGGAACTCACCCGTAGCCATATAGAGCATGTCTTTGTATATCTGATTGGTTTGGGGATTTTTCTTTCTCTCTGCCTGCCTCAGAGGCGGCCTCCCAGGTCCTGCTGATGTTGGCTCCTTGTATTTCACACCTGTCACACTCCTGGAAGCTACCCACAGCACTCCCAGACAGCTGTTATAGATGGCAAATGAAGTACCTCTAATCCATAGATGATGATTGCGTTTTTCCACCAGAATGCCCAGACAGCTCTGTAAGGCAGGATTCTGGCAGAAGGAAAGGTTTCACCCTGTCGCCTGCTTCCAAGTCCTTCCCATGAGAACTTAAACCTACCTCTAGTTTTCTTTATTTATTAAAGGAATGTGCATCAAACCTTCAGGGTATACCTGCAGGCATGGCACTTTTTCAGGTGATCATGAAAACCAAGACTGTTCTCTTAGCGCTCTGTGATTGCACTAATATGATGGAGTGTAATGGGGCTAGCTAATTTGCTGCGTTTTTAGGCTGCGTTGATTAGGATGCTTAACCTTCAGGAGTAAAACAGGATGTGAATGCGCTGCTCATTAGAACATCCTTCCTTTCTCGCCACTTGGTATTTTGCGAAAAGTGCTGCGATCGGTCTCCTAGAGGCAAATTAGTTCATCAACTCTTGAGATGTAATTAAACGTTTTGGCTCGTTTTGGGGGTTTGGTAGCACTTTGATTAAGGTTTTCTTGATGGAGACGGTGTGTGTGTGTTTGCACACTTATGGATGTGAAAGCTCCAAGTGTGAGGACATTGGTGTGTGTTTTGCTTTCGTGAGTCACCCATCTCGTCCTTTAGAACTTTTGTGGGTTTCTCATTCCTCTCACTTTAAATAGCATGTGTATAAACCGCGAGTGTTTACTCTGTTCACTAAGTAAACCTTAGTGCGGTTGGTTTGACAGATTTGTTTGCACATTTCTTTGTTTGCCTTTGAGGATTTAAATATCCAATCACTGAGGTGGTTGATCTGCCATTACTGAACATGAGAAACGTTTGGCTTGCATTTTTAAAGACATCTTCGCGACATTGTGGCCCTACTTCACGAGATCTCTGGTGCAATCAGTGTACCATTGTGTCATGTCCCATTAGCTCCATCACCAGCAGGTCTCCCTCCTCACCCTGGGTCCCAGGGATGCTTTCACCCTCTCTGATTGTTAACTCTCTCCCTCAGCCTTCAGCTCATTACTGATTGGCTCCCCAGTTACCACTCCCAGCACTGTTGAAGTCTGTTGAAGAGTGGAGAGCAACACCTGTGGTCGTCCTTCTGAAACTGAGAGCTCCTCTCCTCCTCCTCTCGTATGCCTTCCTCTCTCGTCTTCTCTTCCTCGCCCCTCCCATGCCTTCCTCTCTCCCTCCATCCCCTCACCTCACCCATGATAATGAGCAGGAATATAAGGCTCATATTTACCTTGCAGCTATTGGAAAAATCATCTTGATTTACCTTTGTGCAATATCCTGTCTTTCATGCTTTTCTATTGCCGTTCTACATTCCAATCAAACTGAGGTCAAAGAATTTTATCTGTGAAGTTAGTCTGGCGTGGGTTGAATTAGTGACCTTTTGCTGAGTGGCCGTTTCTGGCCTTGATGTGTGATGTTTATCAAAGTGTCCATGCCTTTTGTTGTGCTCCACGACAGGATGTCGTTGCTTTAAATATGTAACTTTGTAAGTCAAAGCTCTCTTAATACTGGAGAGAGAAACTAATTAGCATCAAGAAATAATGAACTGTCAGACTTTTCTAAAAGTTTACTTTAAAATTTGAAGTATTTTCTTCATTTACACCAAAACCAGTATCTCAATTTGAAATGCCAAATGGCTAATTCAGGATTAGTAAGGCATGTGGCTTAATCACAAGAACACCTCCACTGACTGCTGAGTACGGCTCATGCTCTCTGAAGATAGGGCCCTCGTCCACAAAACCATTTAAATTGGAGACTGGCATATTGACTTTACCATGAAGCACAGGACTTTTAAGCATCACAAGATGGTCAAGCCAGTGACTATCTTGTGCTGTTAATAAAAGACAGGTGGGGAACTGAGTTTATGGGCACTGAATTACAAAGCAACTTTTTCTCAACTCGGGGATGAAAGAAAGTTAAATATTTGGAAGTTTGAGTGTTGTTCCGAAGATTCAAGACTGACTGACACTTACTGACTGAGGTGGGCTTTAATGCCTTAAGCACTGTGCTTTCTACCTTTCTAATCTAACAGCAAAAAAAACAAACAAAATAAAACGAGCAACTTTCTGAAATGTGAAAGTCCAGAAGAGATCAAAGTAATTTAGTTTCATGAACATTCTATCAACATGTCTGTTCATTGTGACGTGGTCAGAGGCTGATTTGTGTTTCTCCCTTCTTCCACAGATACATGATGCTGATCAATGGGAAGAATGAAGTGTACATGATTGACAGAGACAACCAGGTCTTCCAAATAGAAAACCTCGAATTTCCTTTCCGAAAAGATCTCCGTGTCCACTTAGCCAACACTTTACTGGATGGGGTGAGTTTATTCTTTACTATTTTTTTCACACTTTTTTCTTCTTTGAAAAACCTCCTTTCATGTCATGTCATTACCCTGGCCTTTGTGTCTCACTGCAAGTCTCACATTCTGTCCTCATTTTGTTGGTGCTATAAGTCCCCTTTCTGACCCCATACCGCTACCCACACTGCACTGCTGCCTGACCCGGTCATGATTGACAGGAAGAAGCCTCTCTTGTGAGCCTCAACATCTTCCCTGCTCAAACACAGGACACCAGCGAACAGCACCCAAGCCTTTTAGGCAAAGTGACTAGAGGTTACCAACACGGCCTCCTCGTAACCAAAATGTGCAGAAATATCCCTCTTGTCTGCCCTAGTGTGTTGAATGGAGTTGCACTTCCAAGTGTCCCTGGTTTGTGACTGGTTCCCTGTGTAATTTCCCCCCCCCCCCAGCCCACACACACACACACACATACATGTTCTGGAGCACACATTTGGAACTTGTCCTCTGCAGTTCTCCCATCCTTGATTGGCTCCCAGGACAGTCAGGAGGCGTTGAGAGCGTGAGTGTCTCGTCGTTCTGTGTTCTGAGTACAGGGTCATACGGGGGGCCATTCCTTCCCTGTAGCAGGTGCACAAGATGTCAGTCATTATCACTCTGCCTCCCCCGTGTGATGGGAGACAGCCAGGGAGAGAGCGAGAAGCTGCCAATATGGGAGATGTTTGTGCTTTAAAAGTGTGTGGTAGCAAGGTCGGCCATCATCCTCATTCCATCCATCATCATCATTTTATTTTTTCTTCTCTTCTCTAGCTAGTTCCAGAACATGGATGCTATCTGTGCAAAACAGGTGTTTTGCCTGGCCCGCTGTAATTTAGTGGCCGTTTGAAACGGGGGATTTTGCGTCTTTGTTTGGGCCGCTTGCGAACGAGACACATCAGCGCTCCTTTGAAGCTGCTGTGCAGATGTGTGTTTATAGGAGGGCCGTCATCATGGCCGTTTCCAATCCTGTTTTATGTTGTTGTTGTGTTGATGGCAACCGGTCCAGAGCGCCCGTGGACCCAAACTACAGAGCTCCAGCACAGGGCCAGCTGCCCTCACTGTCTGGCTCTTGGTACTCACTGGAAATACTGCTGTAGTCCAGGACACACACTCCTCAGTGCGTCTTAGGGCAGTGGGTGTGAGGAGACATATTGTTTGACGATAGAAACAATATATCATCGTTTTATATATGAGGGTAACACAGTAAGGGAGTGATTGACGGCTAATATTAACCAATCCAAAATGTGCATTTAGGTTAAGAATTTCAGAAACATGTGACCAAAATGGTGTCCCCTTGTGTTCCTCCAGCTGTGTTCAGAGTGCGTGACGCTTAAGGGCTGATGATTCCCAGGACGATATTATTTCCAGCTCCTCTCTCCTCCCTCCCCCGCCAGGTTACATAACAGAGCAGTGTCAGTACTGCCTCTCTCAGTTCTATACCTGCAGCTCTACTCCACAGCCCCTAAATAATGAATGTGGCATTCTAATTCCACTGCCGTTCTATTTCAGACCTTCCATGTCGTTCCTCTCCAACCCCCCCCCCCCCCTCACCACCACCACCACCTCATCCTCTCCACACCCACCCTCACCCCCTCCATTCCCAACCACACCCTCTCCACTCCCACCATCACTACCACACCACCCACCACCACCACCCTCACCCCCACACCCCCCACCACCCTCACCCCCACACCCCCCCACCCCCCACCCCCCCCATCCCCCAGGGGGAGAGGCACGGCCACAGACTGCTCCACCCCTCGGCACAGCGGGTGCGATGTCCCTTTGAGTGCACTGGTTCCTGCCCCCCCAGGGCAGCACTCTCCAGCCAGCCTGGCTCTGCTGCTTTCTGAGAGGCCCAGTTAAGCGGTGCGCTGCAGTGGGATTGGACCACCGATAATGGGTCCTCTCTGCCTCCTCAAAGCTGGAAATGTGACCCGTCATTTCTTCTTATCCATGTGCTCTTCCCAGGCCCGACCCTTTCAGTTCGACACCATCTCCTATCTCTTTTCTTTCGATTCCCTTTCTCCTTTCACCTGTGCCCCCCCTCCTCTCAGCGCCCCTGTCTCTGTGTCTCCACAGGAGATGATCATCGACAAGGTGAACGGACAGCCCGTTCCGCGCTACCTCATCTACGACATCATCAAATTCAATGTAAGTGGCCAGTCAACTGAGAAGGTGTCGCCTCTAATTGGAGCTGCTGTTCCGTTGCACCCCTGGCAGGCTGCTAGACGTGTGATCTCAGTCCCTACAGCCGGGGTCACTGCATCCTCCGCCTCAGCAGGACAGAAGGAAGCGTGGATAATCAGTGGGGAGTGCTTGAGACGGAGGCTGTCGGGGGATGAGAGCGGCCTGGGTTAGAGGAGGTGGTGTTGTATGTCTGTAGTTAGACTGCACAGCAGCATCCCAGACTGATGGATGGGCGAAGGCATGGTCTGGCCCCAGACCTTACAGCGATGCCCAGGCTGTTAGGGATCACTAAAGCCCAGCTGTAAAGAATCAGGGTAGCGGATACGCGTCTCACTGTCTAAAGTCCCTTTGGATGCTTATCCAAAACAGAAACTCGTCAATAAAATGTGTATTTATTTATATTGAATGTATTTATTATGTACAATATTGAGTTTGAAGGTCATACTATGGGTTTGTCATCTGTAGACATTCATATTTACTTGGGATGGTTATTATTCTCCTACTGTGAAACAAATTATCGTCTTTGTCTGTCTAGTTGACAGTCTGACTGGTGAGGGGTAATTGCCACTGTAAATGATGGTGTTTGAAAATATTTAGATGAGGTCTAATTACGCAGTTCTGTATCTCTGTCTTTTCATTCTGCTCTGCAGCTCAGCTTAGATGTTTGCAGTTTTCAGTGGCTGCTAAAACCAAATGGATGTTATCAGCCTCCTAATGTTCTTACTGGCTGGTAATGAAGTCATTACCCAGAGATGTCTCATCTACCCAAGCTAGAGATGGAGAGTAGAGGAAAGCAGAGCAGAGTAGTCCTCATCAAGTACTCATCAATGATGCAAACCTATTTTTGGGGGCGCAAATATATTTGTGAAACTTTGTAGAAAATATTTTTAAAACCTTTAGAAACTTTTTATTCAAAACAGTTTTTTAAACCTTCAGAAACGTTGTTTTCAAAACATTTTGTCTAAAACATCTTTTCAAAAAGTTGTTTTCCTACACACAGTGAAAGGAGAGGGGAGAGGAGAACAGAGAAGCCTAAAACAGAGTACAGTAGAGTACAGTAGAGTTTAGTAGAGTCCTCAATCAAGTACTCATCAATGATGCAAACCTATTACTTTTCAACCTTTCGAAAACAACAGTTGTCTGTTTCCCTGTCTGTGTGTTTCCCTGTGTGTGTGTGTTTCCCTGTGTGTGTGTGTTTCCCTGTGTGTGTTCGTTTCCCTGTGTGTGTGTGTGTTTTCCTGTGTGTGTGTGTTTCCCTGTGTGTGTGTGTGTGTTTCCCTGTGTGTGTGTGTTTTCCTGTGTGTGTGTGTTTCCCTGTGTGTGTTCCCTCCCCATCAATCAGAAGATCACACCCAGACCAGTGTCTCAGTCCGTGTCCAGCAGAGAGAGGGCTCTGTCTCTCCTAGAGGGTCCCTGGCTGCGTTGTCTCTGAGCCCTGCTGTCCTGATCCCAGATCAACATGACTGGCCTCCGCCACCCCCCTCCCCCCGCCACCTCCCCCCGCCACCACCCCCCTCCCCCCGCCACCTCCCCCCCACAGGGCACACACAGACAGCCCACGGGGAGTCCCATCTCACATCCAACTGATCTACTGACAGTTAAAGTCTTGGCTCGCTGTAATTATGTTGCAACCCCTTTCATATCGGTGTGACTCAAATCCCTACCACTAGATACACAGAGATTTGGTTTTATTCAGCAGAAGGGAACACTGTTGATGGTTTGGTTTTCAAATAGCTTCTCACTTTCCTATTTCTAGTTAATGCTCCTGTTCCTCATCTTATTGTGTGATCGTGCCGTGTGTGGTCTATTATTTTTTATGTCCGGACTTGGATTGATCGTGTTTCTCTGATACATGAAATTGCTTGACCCCCTGCATCACCCTGAGACTGAGGGAGAATATTCTATTTCTGTGCTAGCTAGAGGTTATGAAAAAATATTATATTTTTTGTTAGAAAGTTCCTGTTTCTTGTCAATTCAGAGCAAAACCCTGCCAGTCAGTGTCAGCCTGCCACAGGGATAGAATCTAATAGCAGGGCTGTGATGAATTCACAAGGTCACCGCAGATTTGTGTGCCTGCTGATATTTTTATGTTTTTGACAGTCTGTCTCTAGGCTCTCAATCGTTTATTTTAATTTGACCGGAAAGGCATTCTCTTCAAATTTTTATTCCTCCGGACATTTTGGGCATCAGGTAATGCCCTCAGCCTGCCATGGAAGAAATGGGAACTGGCTTAGCCGTTAGCAGAGAACCATCCTGGTTGTGTTAGTGGGGGGGCTGTGTTCTCTGATCATTAGTACAGTTCTTGGAGCAGACTGACAGCTTCCTCCTCAGAGTAGAGGGGGACCCTGTGCCCCCCCCAGACGAGAGGGGGCCCTGTGCCCCCCCCAGACGAGAGGGGGCCCTGTGCCCCCCCAGACGAGAGGGGGCCCTGTGCCCCCCCAGACGAGAGGGGGCCCTGTGCCCCCCCAGACGAGAGGGGGGCCTTGTGCCCGACCCCAGACAAGAGGGGGGCCCTGTGCCCCCCCCTATGCGAGAGGGGGTCCAGGGTGAAGCAGCAAGGTTGGTCCTACGGCTGCAGGACACCGATATCTGTCCTGCATTTAAACACGGGCGGAGAGCCCATGTGAGCCAGGGATCCCAGGGGAGCATAAAGTAGACAGGGCTGCTACCACCTAGTCCCATCAACAGTGTTCCCTTCTGCTGAATAAAACCAAATCTCTGTGTAACTAGTGGTAGGGATTTGAGTCACACCGAGTTTAAAATGAGTCTTTGAGAGTCAAAAACCCGGAAACGTTCAGATGTGATGTGTGTGTGTGTGGTGTGTGTGTGGTGTGTGTGTTGTTCCTCTTGTTGTTGGTTCTCTAATTGCAGACGTAATCTTACTTCCTTCCTTGTCTGAGCGTTATTTGTGGTTGGGGAGCTTTTTGGCTCATGTTTGCATTTCCGTGCATGCCTATAGATCTGGCATAGTGAGGTTGAATTCACACCCAGAAATCTTTTACATAATGCTTTGAATTACGGCTTGTCAAATCTGGTGCTATTTCATAATAGGTTTCTGAACAGGTTTGTCTTCACATTATGGATGTTCTATTTTTGTGTGTTAAAATCTCATTTCTGGATTCTTATTAACTTTTTTCCTCGTTGACTTAAGTATTCCCATCTCAGTTTTCGCTCTGTGGTTTTCAGTAAACTCAGCTTTTATTTGTTATTTTATTTGTGGAATTAACTTCCCTCTGAAATTATTTTTGGGCTTGGAAACCCAAATTGATTTTCTCAGCCACAACTTATAAACCCATGCCTATAGACCAATTATCACCCTACGTCACACAACTGTCAAGCAGGCTCAACTGCGCATGTGGGTTGCAAAAGACGAACTTCTCCCAGTTCTATTACTCTTGGAGTGTCGTTCAGGTCATCATATATCTCTGGCCACTGGATTGCAGGGCTTGATATTAACTTTTTGAGGCTCTTGGCCTTTGGACAAATACATTTACGTTCACTTGTCTATGCTCAAAAGTCACTTGACCCCGATACCCTTAAATAAATAGCCTGTCCAAGTGATCGGGCAAAACTAGCCTGGCTAACGGAGGTCGCTTTCTCAGGCAAATGACGAATGAAACAGACAGGTTAAAGAAATCCGAGATTCTGGCTATCTTCACCAGACTCGTATCTACATTAGGCAGTCCTCCCTGACGTTTCTGGTGTAGAATGGAGTGAAATACAACATTGTGCACACTGCCAGTGAGCGAGTCTGACTGAGGCTAACGTCAAAACAGTGTAACTGGGATGTAGTCTCACACAGATTGCCAGTTTAAACAAATCAGAAAAATAATCGGACCAGCTGACTAAAAGCAGAATTCCCATATCTCTTGAAAGCTGCCCTGCTCGACTTTTTAAATGTAGAATTAACTGTAAAAGTGTAAAATTATGAACTTTGTGACATGACGTGAAGACATGGTTGCCGCTCGACTATGCAGTCTGTACTGGGCGACATTCTCACTCAAATTTCAAGACTTTCGTGACCCAAATCAAGATTCTGATGTGACAGATCATTGGGTAATCGCTTTCTCTCCTGAAGGCATGCCCTCCTCGACGCTTTTGGTCTTTTTAAATCTAACTATTTGTATTATCCGTGTGGTCCTTTTGCCATTTAAAATGCTATCCTTTCCCAGTTTTCTGCAGCCACAGTGCGCGCGCATCCCGATTGTTTACAAACAAATAATTGGTCTATTGGGTAAAGACTTCAAACAGCAGCCTTTTGCAGAAAACAGATACTAGAGAGGGAGAATCAGAGGTGAAGTGGTGAATCTTTCCCACAGCAGTACATATCTTCCCCTCCCCAGCAGAATCACAGTTTATCCCTCTCACATCTCACACGTCCATCTTGTTCTCCTTCCATGACGCATCGTATGGAACAGATGGAGGAGAGAGTGTTGGATGTGATACCTGTTGTTGTTCCAGGGACTCTCCAGTAAAACCTGGAGTGCAGTGAGAGTTGTGTTTTTGAACGCACAGCAAAGGTGCCGGGTCGTGGATCCCACACAGTCAAAGAGACCCCCTTTGTAGATGAACGGTTTGATTCAATTCATTCTAGTTCACCTCTAAACTTCTTTGTTTTTCCGCGTTTATAGTCTCACTCCAAATGACCGGTCGCTGATTTTACCTCATATTGGAAGAGCAGGAGATTCACACAGCGCTTTTCATTGTCAAGCCTTGCTAGAATAAAACTGTTCCCTTTTTTTTGTGTTTGTGTAGAATATTACAATTCTAATTGGAACAGAATAAATCTTCTTAAAAGAAACCCCCAAAACTCTGCTCTCTCTATCACTCCGGGTGTGCTCACAATCCCTTATCCAACCCTCTATTAAAAACGAGGATAATAGTGTTTGGCCTCACAGAGTTCTAAGCAGGCTCTCTGGTATCTTCTGGGTTTGTGTGTAGAGATGAAAGACTTGGAGGTGAGCCATGTCACCCAGCCTGTTGAGGGTTCAGGTATTATCCTTCTGCTCCCTTAATCAAAGAACCAAACCTCACAGCCGAATGGGAGAATTGCTGTAATGTTCAGGCTGTGCAGCAGCATCTTCTGTTTTGGTCTGTATTGATGTGTTTTCCCCGCCCCTCTCTGCAGATCTGAGGGCAGTATTCATAAGCACGGTTATCTCCTCTGGCTTGGTGGGTTCCAGCAGAACATTAGCAGAATGACCACACTGTCGGCACACCAGTTAGTAACAATCAGAGTTGACCAGAAACGTTTTCTATTCTGAGAGATGCTGCAACACACACATACTCACTCACACCTCCCATTGTCTGGTGAATAGGAGAATGTAATCATTTTTTCTTGACAGGGTGTAGAATACT
Source organism: Hypomesus transpacificus (assembly GCF_021917145.1). Taxonomy (NCBI): domain Eukaryota; kingdom Metazoa; phylum Chordata; class Actinopteri; order Osmeriformes; family Osmeridae; genus Hypomesus; species Hypomesus transpacificus. The sequence goes on along the minus strand of NC_061065.1, from coordinate 5,844,215 downwards.
TCTCAGCTTGAATGTCGAGCAGTTGTTGAATGAATTTTTTAACAGCCATGAATTTGTCCCTTGTCCGTGGCCAATGGGAGGTGTCGTGTAGCGGGTGTTCCAGCTAGTGAGTGTTGTTCCCCGTCATCCCAAGACTCCTGGGCTCTGAGATCCTCATTGAGAATGAAGTTTTCCTCAAGTCTTCTCATATTCCGCTCAGACAAGACTGGATTATATATATGTATATATATATATGGAAATTAGCCTAAATGTAAATCCCTAACATGAGTTCCTCCTGAGGGCACTGACTCCTTGTTAGTATTCAGCTAGACAGCCTTCGCCTTCATATCTCCATCCTGAGCGTTGCCACTTAGTTGTGTAAACGTGCCCGATTGACGTCACTGTTGCTTGTAGTCTGTCTGTGAGACGAAGCTGGGTGTTAGAAGGAGAATACTGATGGTAAGGAGCGTGAGGCAGGGGGGTTAGGAGCGTGAGGCAGGAGAGTTGGGAGCGTGAGGCAGGAGGGTTAGGAGCGTGAGGCAGAAGGGTTAGGAGCGTGAGGCAGGGTGGTTAGGAGCGTGAGGCAGGAGGGTTAGGAGCGTGAGGCAGGGTGGTTAGGAGCGTGAGGCAGGAGGGTTAGGAGCGTGAGGCAGGGGGGTTAGGAGCGTGAGGCGGGAGGGTTGGGAGTGTGAGGCAGAAGGGTTAGGAGCGTGAGGCAGGGTGGTTAGGAGCGTGAGGCAGGAGGGTTAGGAGCGTGAGGCAGGGGGGTTAGGAGCGTGAGGCAGGGGGGTTAGGAGCGTGAGGCAGGAGGGTTAGGAGCGTGAGGCAGGGGGGTTAGGAGCGTGAGGCGGGAGGGTTGGGAGTGTGAGGCAGAAGGGTTAGGAGCGTGAGGCAGGGTGGTTAGGAGCGTGAGGCAGGAGGGTTAGGAGCGTGAGGCAGGGGGGTTAGGAGCGTGAGGCAGGGGGGTTAGGAGCGTGAGGCAGGGGGGTTAGGAGCGTGAGGCAGGAGGGTTAGGAGCGTGAGGCAGGGGGGTTAGGAGCGTGAGGCGGGAGGGTTGGGAGTGTGAGGCAGAAGGGTTAGGAGCGTGAGGCAGGGTGGTTAGGAGCGTGAGGCAGGAGGGTTAGGAGCGTGAGGCAGGGGGGTTAGGAGCGTGAGGCAGGGGGGTTAGGAGCGTGAGGCAGGGGGGTTAGGAGCGTGAGGCAGGGGGGTTAGGAGCGTGAGGCAGGAGGGTTAGGAGCGTGAGGCGGGAGGGTTGGGAGTGTGAGGCGGGAGGGTTAGGAGCGTGAGGCGGGAGGGTTAGGAGCGTGAGGCAGGGGGGTTAGGAGCGTGAGGCAGGGGGGTTAGGAGCGTGAGGCAGGAGGGTTAGGAGCGTGAGGCAGGGGGGTTAGGAGCGTGAGGCGGGAGGGTTGGGAGTGTGAGGCAGAAGGGTTAGGAGCGTGAGGCAGGGTGGTTAGGAGCGTGAGGCAGGGGGGTTAGGAGCGTGAGGCAGGGGGGTTAGGAGCGTGAGGCAGGGGGGTTAGGAGCGTGAGGCAGGAGGGTTAGGAGCGTGAGGCAGGGGGGTTAGGAGCGTGAGGCAGAAGGGTTGGGAGTGTGAGGCAGAAGGGTTAGGAGCGTGAGGCAGGGTGGTTAGGAGCGTGAGGCAGGAGGGTTAGGAGCGTGAGGCAGGGGGGTTAGGAGCGTGAGGCAGGGGGGTTAGGAGCGTGAGGCAGGGGGGTTAGGAGCGTGAGGCAGGGGGGTTAGGAGCGTGAGGCAGGAGGGTTAGGAGCGTGAGGCGGGAGGGTTGGGAGTGTGAGGCGGGAGGGTTAGGAGCGTGAGGCGGGAGGGTTAGGAGCGTGAGGCAGGAGGGTTAGGAGCGTGAGGCGGGAGGGTTAGGAGCGTGAGGCAGGAGGGTTAGGAGCGTGAGGCAGGAGGGTTAGGAGCGTGAGGCAGGGGGGTTAGGAGCGTGAGGCAGGAGGGTTAGGAGCGTGAGGCGGGAGGGTTAGGAGCGTGAGGCAGGAGGGTTAGGAGCGTGAGGCAGGAGGGTTAGGAGCGTGAGGCGCACAAGGACGATGGATTGATGGGCTTCTGTCATCCCCTCCAGTGGTCTGTCACCATTAATGAGTGTGAAGGACTGTTTTCCTAATGAAACACATTGATGAAGATGAGGCTACCAGCAGCAGTGGTACACTGCTGCTCTGTACCAGGGTCTACAATGCATCTGTTGTGTCCAAAACTAGTTTGGTTTAGAGTTTATAGTCACTTTTCTGTATGTTCTTGTCTGTGAAAGGAGTATCTTAGTTGCTCAGGCAGCATAAAACCAGACTCCCTCAGCAAGGACCCCTGCCCTGCCCTGCTCTGCCCTGCCCTGCCCTGCTCTGCTCTGCTCTGCTCTGCTCTGCTCTGCTCTGCTCTGCTCTGCCCTGCCCCTGCTCTGCTCTGCTCTGCCCTGCCCTGCCCTGCCCTGCCCTGCCCTGCCCTGCCCTGCTCTGCTCTGCCCTGCTCTGCCCTGCCCTGCTCTGCCCTGCCCTGCCCTGCCCTGCTCTGCTCTGCCCTGCTCTGCCCTGCCCTGCCCTGCCCTGCCCTGCCCTGCCCTGTTCTGCCCTGCTCTGCCCTGCCCTGCCCTGCTCTGCTCTGCTCTGCTCTGCCCTGCCCTGCTCTGCTCTGCCCTGCCCTGCTCTGCTCTGCTCTGCCCTGCCCTGCCCTGCCCTGCCCTGCCCTGCCCTGCCCTGCCCTGCTCTGCTCTGCCCTGCTCTGCCCTGCTCTGCTCTGCTCTGCCCTGCCCTGCCCTGCTCTGCCCTGCCCTGCCTGCCCTGCTCTGCCCTCCAGCGTCTCAGTTGGGGGCTGGATGTCCCCGTCCCCCAGACAGGAGCTGCTGAGTGGACATGAAGGCCCCCCTCTGTGGCCCCCCTCTGTGGCCCCCCCTGTGGCCCCTGTAGTGCCCCCTCAGCCGGACAAGCTGCCAGCAACCAGCCTCGTCTGTTTGTCTGGGGGGGGGGGGCTCCGTGTGAACAACACGAGCCAGGGACATTACGGCTCACCCGTTGCCGTGGAGACTTCACACGCACGGACGAGCGCACACAGACACGCTCAAAAAAAATTTATTGGATAGGTGCTCATTACCTGTGGAGCTGCTGTTCTGACAGGCTTAGCGATGCTCTTTGTGTTATGTTCTCCTGTAACCCCACGCAACGACAATGACATCGTCATGACAACGACAATGACTACGTTCTGCTCCTAAGGCGACCTAAGACAACCTGTTGCCATGGCAGTGGATTGACAGCTCCATAACCTTTTCGTGTCAATATACCCTCACGCCCACCTCCCCCCTTACAGAAATCCTTGACTCAAGGTTTTGGATGAGAAATTCAACCAAGAGGGGACATTAACCAGACCCAATTAACATGAGTTATGGAAATGGTGATTTAAAAAATACACGTGCTTTGGTTCATGGGGATTCATTTGTGTCTTTGTTTTGTTTTTCAGGGCCAGCCTGTTGGCCTGTGCGATTTCAACATCCGGCTGTTATGCATGGAGAAAGAGATCATCTCACCCCGGATGGAGAAGATGAAAGCTGGACAGATTGACAAAACAAAGGAGCCCTTCAGCGTGCGAAACAAGCCCTTCTTCGACATCCATGCGTCCCGGAAGGTAGCTCTCTCTCTCTATATATATATAAATATATCGCTCTCTATCTCTAACTCTCTCTATATCTATATCTCTCTCTCTCTCTATATGTATCGCTCTCTCTCTATATATATATATATATATATATATATATATATATATATCTCTCTCTAACTCTCTCTTTCTCTCTCTCTCTCTCTCTCTCTCTCTCTCTCTCTCTTTCTCTCTCTCTCTCTCTCTCTCTCTCTCTCTCTCTCTCTCTCTCTCTCTCTCTCTCTCTCTCTCTCTCTCCTCTCTCTCTCTCTAACTCTCTATCTCTCTCTCTCTATCTATCTATATCTCTTTCTATATCTCTCTCTATCTCTCTCTATCTCTCTATATATCTCTATCTCTCTCTCTTTCTATCTCTCTATCTCTCTCTTTCTATCTCTCTCTCTCGTTCCTTCTATCCCTGTTGCTCATTACCCCACAATCTTTCTCATTTTTCTATCTCTCCCTCTCATTCCTCTCCTCATTCATCTCCTTCCATTCTGATCAGTTCAGGGAGATTCTTTCACTACAACTCAGGTCATTCTCTCGTTTCTGTGACCGATGATATCAGCCGCAGTGATGCTTCAAAACATCTATTCAATTCTTCGCTTCATAATTCTCACATTGAGTATACTTTCCTTTGAAATCAATCAAGTTTATAGTTGCTAGTAATAATGGGAGATTTGCTTTGCCTGCCTTTGTGTCTTGGGGCTTTGGAGATGCATCTTACAAACATTAGAAATAAAATAAGCATCAGTCTTCACACTTTAATGAGTCAAGATATTCATGAACACTCCAAACAACATAACCTATTGAAGTAAATGGATCGAAGGTGAATTATTTCCAGCTATGCTGATTGCTGCTTAATTGATCTCCAAGAGTTAGTTTCAGTAACAGATCAACAAATGAAACAGAAGTTTGTGTTTTGATGGTGCCTTCATGCTGTTTGCGTATGCGTGTGCTGCAGTACAAGCTCTGCCAAGGACGCGGGGTATTCAAATAAAAGCTGTTCAATCTCCCTCCACGGCCTTCACTCCCTGCTCTGATGGCCCAGCCCAAGGACATCATGCAATTAACTTGATCTGCTCAGCTCGGGCTCAGTGGGAAGAGGTCACTCTCTGCGTTCACACACTCCCTGATAACAGTCCAACTGGAACCAAAGGGCTTTCTGGAAGATTCCTCCCGTCTCTCCTAGTCTCCGCTCGCTGGCCAGGCCCCGGTCAGCCCCCCCAGGCCCATCACTAGCCTCTTTGTGGTCTGGTCTCTGTTCTGGATGAAATGCTTCCTATGAATGACTGGGTTACCTCTGGCCAACGCTGGCTGACCCTATGGTCTCTGAGACATGTGTGACAGCTCGCCCACCATCTTGTTTTGAGGATGTCAATGAAGATATTCTAGAAATGAAGTCATGGGTACATGACAGGCTCAGTCAGTGCCTCATTGTTCTCCACTGCGGCCATCTGGTCCAGCTTACAGCCATGTCTCTGTTACAGGAGAGGGACATGAGGACCAAGGAAACTGGAATCTGCTTTCATTATTCATGCCGGCAAAGATCTCTACTTCATGGCCTGTTTGCCGGAAATTCATTGAATAATATTTCAGTAACAGACTTTGGTTGTGTGTGTTGCCGTGTGTGTTGCTAGGCTGCCGTTGTGTTGTCATGCCTCCCTCGGGTCTCCAGCTCGTGTGTTTCATGCACAGTTAACCCTCCTGATAGAAGCTCCAATCCCTTTCCCCCCCATTTCAGTTGGAAGATTGTTTTACGCAAGTTACAGTAGCCTCCATTTGAATACAAAGTGCTTCTCGTAGTTTGATTGTTTTATTTTCCCCATTCAGCACTGTGGATGCTCAATAACCGGGCAAATTGGATGCCTGTGAAGTGAAAACTGTGTTGAGAGTGAAAGGAGGAGTCTTCAGATTGAATTAGATCAGGGGTGTCAAACATACGGCCCGCGGGCCGGAACCGGCCCCCAAGGAGGTTCGATCAGGCCCGCAGGATAATTTGAAAGTGGAAAAAATGCATAAAAGACATGGAATTAATATTTTTAATTCGCTGTAATTCATGGATTATCCGCTAAGGGGCGCACTCTTTCCATCAGAGTAGAAGACAAGCCGCATCACTGAGACAGACTGAAAACAGCAGACGGTATCAATTAATACCTTGGTCTCTACTAGGGATGGGCGAACGATGCCTTGTGAAGCTTTGGTGGTTTCTTCCGGATTGTGCCGGCCCAAAGAGCCGAACTATCGGCGCTTTGAAAATGAACAGCGTCATCTAGCAGCCGTTTAAACTGGCTGAATGAGGCGTAGTGGTTGTCTCCGACGGTAGACTACCCTACGTTATTCAATATTTAATTAAGGCTACATGTGTTCATTTTGATCTGATATTAGTGCTCACACATTAAAATGTTGTGATACATCCGTAGGCCTTTAGAATTATGTCATTTTCTCACAGTAAAAGTTAAAGAATATCGTACGAGATTCACTGGACTGGGGCGCGAACTTGGGATCCCAGATTCGCATTAACAATATGTAGCCGTACAACGCTTTAACCAACTACACCACCGAAGAGATCATTACTTGTTAAAGCGGTTGGACGGAGTTTATACGATATGGTCTTTATATCAATTAAACTAGATAACACAGAAGAAAGACATGATATTTTGGTTATTTATAGCAGAGTATGGTATAATTTTAATGGTCCGGCCCACTTGACATCTCCCTAGGCCGTATGTGGCCCACGATGCGAAATGAGTTTGACACCCCTGAATTAGATGCTGCGCTGGACCCGGTTAAGGGCCCATTAGCAGATGGAGTAGGGAGAGGAAGGTTCAGTGTTGAAGCCCTCTGGTCATTCTAAATATCTGTCAGTAGTCAAGGAAACCAATGCAGACTTAATGAGGTGTGCAATGGCATAGTCCTGCTCACCCTCACAGAAGTCCTTGCTGTTTTAATTGATTTACATTTAGTCATTTAGCAGATGCTCGTATCCAGAGCGACTTACAGTAAGTACAGGGACATTCCCCCCGGGGCAAGTAGGGTGAAGTGCCTTGCCCAAGGACACAATGTCATTTGGCTCGGCCAGGAATCGACCTTCAGATTACCAGCCCGATTCCCTCACCGTTCAGCCACCTGACTCACCTGATTTAGATGCAACAGTCGTGTTGAAGTTGTGCACAGTATTAGTAAGTGAATGCCTGCTCCTGGCTAAGTGAGAATACATCTGCCACTTCAAAAAGAAGTATACAGTTAGTTTAAATCAGTCTTAAGATCTCAGTCTTAAGCTCTCCTTACTAATATTTAAGGAAGTGATTAGTGTTCTTTCTCCCAGCTCCCTGACAACCTTAATATCCCCCTCCCATCCATCACACACTGCCACTAATTAGGCCCGCTAAACCTTGCTAATTGTCTTATTAAAATGTTGTGATAAGTGTAACTACCCCCACAATAACACCAAATTAAATGTTTCCTTGTCCACGGTTGACATTTTGTAGAATGTTTTTAGGGACGATTTTGTTAGTTTAGTTGGTTTAATATGGAGTCTATTTATACTGTATGTTAAGTTGGTGGTCATTGTGGTTGTACTGTACATCATTTTTCCTTTTTTCTTTGTTCAAAATGAAGACATTTGCCGAGAGTACTGTATATTTTTTAGGGTTAAGCTCAAACCACGCATCTAATATTAACTTACACACCTCAGATCAGCAAATCTTTGAAAATCTTTCTTGAGAAAGTATGGGAGAAAATTGGATTCTCTTCCATAACTTCAATTTATTAAGCATATAGTAAGCTCAATAAATTCACTTTGGAACCTGAGATTTAGTTCATTTTAATACTGAGTTTGCTATCAGTTTCCAGAGCACTGGTTGGTAACGTAATGGCGATGGGCTCGATAAATAAAATAGCTGATAGAGACCGCAGTGCAGCGAGCGAAATTGTACTTTCGAAATAGTTGATATTCTCAGGTGCAGTAGAGCATGAGTTAACTGAAGCACGTCATCATCCTCTTTTAGGTAAACACAAGGGTTTCTCCCCCCCCCATCAGAGACCACAATCATTTATCCATGTTGATCTTCGAAGAACTACCTTCCTGCCTCCAATTCCACTCTGTTTTGGCCTTTTGTTTTCCAGCACATTCAAATCTGTTCCCTTATCTTTATTTTCTGATGTCGTTCATGTGCAAGCAGAGGACACCCGTTTGTTACCAAGTACCTAGGGATCCCGACACGGAAACAGCCCAGGCTTATCGACATGAAATATTTCACCTCATTTAGTTGTTATAGTCCCCTGCTATCTGTGTTTGTCCTTACCTGGTTTAACCCAAGATAGTTTGGCTCCTTCCGGAGGCAGGCAGACAGGCAGCTGGGTGCTTTATTCTGGTGGCAGGCAGGCAGACAGGCAGCTGGGTGCTTCATGCTGGTGGCAGGCAGGCAGACAGGCAGGCAGACAGGCAGCTGGGTGCTTCATGCTAGTGGCAGGCAGGCAGGCAGACAGACAGGCAGCTGGGTGCTTCATGCTGGTGGCAGACAGACAGGCAGACAGGAAGGCAGACAGGCAGACAGGCAGGCAGGCAGCCGGATGCTTCATGCTGGTGACAGACAGACAGGCAGGCAGGCAGACTGACAGGCAGGTGCTTCGTGCTGGTGGCAGGCAGACAGACAGGCAAGCAGGCAGACAGACGGCTGCTTCATGCTGGTGACAGGCAGGCAGACAGGCAGGCAGGCAGACAGGTGGGTGCTTCAGGCAGGCAGACAGGCAGGCAAACAGACAGGCAGCTGGGTGCTTCATGCTGGTGACAGGCAGACAGGCAGACAGACAGGCAGCTGGGTGCTTCATGCTGGTGACAGGCAGGCAGACAGGCAGGCAGACAGACAGGCAGCTGGGTGCTTCATGCTGGTGACAGGCAGGCAGACAGGCAGGCAGACAGACAGGCAGCTGGGTGCTTCATGCTGGTGACAGGCAGGCAGACAGACAGGCAGCTGGGTGCTTCATGCTGGTGACAGGCAGGCAGACAGGCAGGCAGACAGACAGGCAGCTGGGTGCTTCATGCTGGTGACAGGCAGGCAGACAGGCAGGCAGACAGACAGGCAGCTGGGTGCTTCATGCTGGTGACAGGCAGGCAGACAGGCAGGCAGACAGACAGGCAGCTGGGTGCTTCATGCTGGTGACAGGCAGGCAGCTTGCTGGGTTTCTCCCCCAGCCTGTCCATCTCCTGGCAGCACCAGCCCTCATTACCCAAACTGTTTATGTGGAGACGCCTACTCTTTGTGCTTTCACATTGCTGCAAGGTTCCGACACTTGTCCTGGGAGGCTGTTGTGGCTGTCGTAGGGGATTCAAAGTGGCAGGCTAAAGGGGAGTAAATCCCACTCAGCGGTGTGTCTCATTAGCGGAGCCCCGTCTGTCTGTCAGGGCCAGGGGGGGGGTCAGCCGCCTCACTGACCTCACACCCGCTCTGGACATCTGCCCTCCAGCCCCTCAAGGTGAACGTGTTGGGAGGGGAGGCACCAGGAAGGAGTCGGCCTGGCATGCAGTGTGGGTGGGTGTGAGGCGGGGGGGTGTTTCATCAAAATGTCTGTGGTCATTGAGAGGACTGAGCCCAGACAGCTATCTTGGAATCCAGATTTGTCTCATGTTCAGTCTGGCATTTCATTCATCCCTTAATTGCACCAGTCATTTGAGTTCAGGTCTTATTTCCTCTCATTACAAACATTGTGATGCCGATAGCATCTCTACCTTCCCTTATCGGCATTCTACTCATTTAAAACCATGGAAGCGTTTAATAACTTATTTGCTTTCAGCGAACGCCCGCTGGAGTTGTGAGAACTGTTTCTCCTCTAGTTTTTATTATTTATTTTAAAGTGTCAAGTTCTAGACACCCTTTCTCCTTCTGAAAAAGTTTTTTTTGTTGCAGCTTTAATAATGCTGTCATTAAGTAGACATGCATAAGACATTTATTTAGCTCGGAAAATACCACAAATATTCCCAGGTACTCTGAAACATTTAGTATTTCTCAAACCACTGGCTTTGGTACTGCAGTCTCCCTGGAAGGTGAATCTAAGGATGCCTTCCAGCTTGCAACCTGCGTTCTCAACCCCCCCCCCGTCTCTACAGGCACTCAGGAGAAACATGTTTCTTGTTGTGGAAGGATTATTCCAACCTGCAACTGCACGCTGTGGGACCGATGAGTAATAGTTTGTTTACCTCAGTTGTGTTGAAGATTATATCCATCTTTGCTCAGACCCTTTTTTCATGTTATGCAATTGATGACGCAGGAAAACTAATGGGGAGGCTGTTATTAGCTGAATTCTTTACGAGTGTCTTTTTAAATAGCCGTAGCGATGTAAAGATGTGCTTTCTGTATAATTGACTTGTGGTTCACTTGTCCACCCTCTCTCCCCCAGTACACCCCACATCCAAACAGTGCTCGTACGCCCCTGTTGGACAAAACCTTGGGCTCCGTGAGTAAAGTCAGCAGGCTTCAGTCAGACTTCAGACACTGGAGTTGTGGGTTCTCCTGATGTTTCAGACAGTAGCTCTCTGGGTCTGGGCTGTCGTGCCCTGGCAGGATGAGTCACACCAGCCCCCTCCATCCCTGCTCTCCTTCCCTCTGGTGCAGGACCCCAGCGAGGCTCCGCCCACTGCCCACCACGCAGCCAATCCACTCTAGACGGTCGCTCCCCGCATCGTGACGCTTTCGTCCCCGTGGGGATTGTACTGAGAACGTTGAACAGCAGTAGGTTTTCTAGGATGGACTGTGAAAGACGAGAGTCTTCACATTGACGACATCACAGTAACTCCAGTGTTGTTTCTTTCATCATTAAATGTTAAAAAGAGATCTCTGGCCAGCACTCTTAACAGTCCCCCTCGTTTACATACCATTACAAGTGCAGTGTCCTGTGGTCCACAAGGTATCACTGATACTATGGAAATTTCTAACCTGAATTTCCATCAAGCGTTTCCATGACTCATGCAGCCTCCTACCATCCTGCAGATTGAGGCTGTTATCGCTGCGGAGCCTGAGAGTTCAGCAGTCAGGAAATCACTGGGGGGATGAGTATAGAGTACTTACAGAGGGATGATGGGATTGGGGCGCTGTGCTGTCTGAGAGACGACTGCTCGCCAGCTTTCTTAATGGAGGCTGTAAATGGGTGCGCCACCAAAGTCAATGGACTTAAGGATGTGAATCGGTGTAATTTCGTATTCTAGATGTGCTGTGATGAAAAACAGCCTAGGGGGAAAGAGGAACCCGTCCAGCCGTCGATAAGGTAGACACGTTAGACACTCTGTGTTGACGCAGCCACAACAGTGAACACTTCAACCTCACGCCTTCTCACATTCAGATCACCTGGAACCTTGAACACCCTCATTTATGATCCTGCCCCCCAGGCCCCTCATCCTGCCCCCCAGGCCCCTCATCCTGCCCCCCAGGCCCCTCATCCTGCCCCCCAGGCCCCTCATCCTGCCCCCCAGGCCCCTCATCCTGCCCCCAGGCCCCTCATCCTGCCCCCCAGGCCCCTCATCCTGCCCCCCAGGCCCCTCATCCTGCCCCCAGGCCCCTCATCCTGCCCCCCAGGCCCCTCATCCTGCCCCCCAGGCCCCTCATCCTGCCCCCCAGGCCCCTCATCCTGCCCCCCAGGCCCCTCATCCTGCCAGGATGCCAGGGGCCCTGGTGTGACCCGGTGTGACCCAGGGTCCTGGGCGGTGGCGACACAGCTTTGCCTGCTTGACGATGTCGGCTGCTGCGGTTAACAGGAGGACGCGCCGTGACTGCTTCTGAAGGCCAGTCGCATTAGGCATCAAAGGAGCTCTTGGCAAACAGCTTCACGGTCTGACTGGAATATCAATATACCCTCCCTGCATTCCATTAAGCTTCGGCTCCTGATGCTCTCAGAGAATTGTGAGGTGATGCAGGTGCATGGAAATAAGCTGGCTCCTGTGAGAGCGAGGGCAAAACTGTACTCCAGGTGTACTTCTGGGAAAATAATGAGGCAAAACAGTGTTGTTTTCTAAATACTCCCCCAGTTTTAGCATTGCCTTGATGCCCGACACAGCCCAGAAGAGCACACCTGTCACATGGGTTGGAACACATTGGTTTATGAAGGATGTGACCAGCAATACTTTCACATTATAACCGAAAAGAGAGCAAAATAACAAATAATAAATACATCTTAAAGTAATGATGTTTCAAAAGGAACCAGCACTGAACATAATAATTTAAACTGTGAAATTGTTTCCCTTATGTCAAATGCTGCTGGTTAATCTTTAAAATATTCTCAGCTTAATGTGGAAATCTCAGTTTTGCAGGGTAACCATTCCAAAACCATTGGCCATAGCTAGAGTTTATCTTCCAGTGGCCTTGTATGCAGAGTAAAGAGGTCCTCTAATCTGACACACCAGTTCTCCTGGTCTGACATTGGTTCTGCTCTCATACATTCAGAAGTGATAGGAGGAGGGGAGGGGAGAGGGAGGAGGGAGGGAGGAGAGGGAGGGAGGGAGGGAGGGAGGAGAGGGGGAGGGAGGAGAGGGAGGGAGGGAGGGAGGGAGGGAGGAGAGGGAGGGAGGAGGGGGAGGGAGGAGAGGGAGGGAGGAGGGGGAGGGAGGAGAGGGAGGGAGGAGGGAGGGAGGAGGGGAGGGAGGGAGGAGGGGAGAGGGAGGAGGGAGGGAGGAGAGGGAGGGAGGGAGGAGGGGGAGGGAGGGAGAAGGGGAGGGAGGGAGGAGAGGGAGGGAGGAGGGGGAGGGAGGGAGGGAGGGAGGAGGGGAGAGGGAGGAGGGGGAGGGAGGAGAGGGAGGGAGGGAGGAGGGGAGGGAGGAGAGGGAGGGAGGGAGGAGGGGGAGGGAGGAGAGGGAGGGAGGGAGGAGGGGAGAGGGAGGAGGGGAGGGAGGAGAGGGAGGGAGGAGGGGAGGGAGGAGAGGGAGGGAGGGAGGAGGGGGAGGAGAGGGAGGGAGGAGAGGGAGGAGGGGGAGGGAGGAGGGGAGGGAGGGAGGAGGGGAGAGAGGGAGAAGGGGGGGAGGGAGGAGGGGAGGGAGGGAGGAGGGGAGAGGAAGGGAGGAGGGGGAGGGAGGAGAGGGAGGGAGGAGGGGAGGGAGGGAGGAGGGGAGAGGGAGGAGAGGAAGGGAGGAGGGGGAGGGAGGAGAGGGAGGGAGGAGGGGAGGGAGGGAGGAGGGGGAGGGAGGAGGAGAGGGAGGGAGGGAGAGGGAGGGAGGAGGGGAGGGAGGGAGGAGAGGGAGGGAGGAAGGAAGGAGAGGGAGGGAGGAGGGGGAGGGGGGAGGGAGGGAGGAGGGGGAGGGAGGGAGGAGGGGGAGGGAGGGAGAAGGGGAGGGAGGGAGGAGAGGGAGGGAGGAGGGGGAGGGAGGGAGGAGGGGGAGGGAGGAGGGGAGAGGGAGGAGGGGGAGGGAGGAGAGGGAGGAGGGGAGGGAGGGAGGAGGGGAGAGGGAGGAGGAGAGGGAGGAGGGGAGGGAGGAGAGGGAGGGAGGGAGGAGGGGGAGGGAGGAGAGGGAGGGAGGGAGGAGGGGAGAGGGAGGAGGGGAGGGAGGAGAGGGAGGGAGGGAGGGAGGAGGGGAGGGAGGAGAGGGAGGGAGGGAGGAGGGGGAGGGAGGAGAGGGAGGGAGGGAGGAGAGGGAGGAGGGGGAGGGAGGAGGGGAGGGAGGGAGGAGGGGAGGGAGAGAGGAGGGGAGAGGGAGGAGGGGAGGGAGGAGAGGGAGGGAGGGAGGGAGGAGGGGAGAGGGAGGAGAGGAAGGGAGGAGGGGGGGAGGGAGGAGAGGGAGGGAGGGAGGAGGGGGAGGGAGGGAGGAGGGGAGGGAGGGAGGAGAGGGAGGGAGGGAGGGAGGAGGGAGAGGGAGGGAGGAGGGGAGGGAGGGAGGAGAGGGAGGGAGGAGAGGGAGGGAGGAGGGGAGGGAGGGAGGAGGGGAGAGGGAGGAGGGGAGGGAGGAGAGGGAGGGAGGAGAGGGAGGGGGGAGGGAGGGAGGAGGGGGAGGGAGGAGAGGGAGGGAGGAGGGGAGGGAGGGAGGAGGGGAGAGGGAGGAGGGGAGGGAGGAGAGGGAGGGAGGAGAGGGAGGGAGGAGAGGGAGGGGAGGGAGGGAGGAGGGGAGGGAGGAGGAGAGAGAGAGGGAGGGAGGGAGGGAGGGAGGGAGGAGAGGGAGGAGGAGAGGGAGGGAGAGGGAGGAGGGGAGGGAGGGAGGGAGGAGGGGAGAGAGAGAGAGAGAGAGAGAGAGAGAGAGAGAGAGAGAGAGAGAGAGAGTAGAGGGAGGTGATTCTGTGCCACCCCATCTTGGGTCAGAATGACACTGGTGTGTTCACGGTCTGGTGATGAGAATGCTTGTTTGTGGAACACTCCTGCTCTCACATTTCCCCCTGGTTTGCTTTCGACAGCTGGTTTTTCCATCCTTCTTCCATCTGAATTTGGGATTTTCAATGTCTTTCCTTTTACCTCTATCAGACTGATTTGGGGATTTGTACACGTCAGAATGATCTGTGTTGATGATATTCAGTCTAAGAGCCAAGCTGACAGGAACACTGTCCAAGTCTCAGATGAGCTTGTTTGCATATTTCTGCATTTTCACCAGTCACTCCAGCAGCTGTGGTTGAGAAACTCATTGAAAGTCTTTTGTTAATTGTACGTTATTTATTGAATGTGTTGAATGTCAGCACCCTCTGTCCCACACACACACACACACGTTCACTCCCATCTGCGGCGTGCCCTGCTGGGATGTCACTTCCCACAGGGGGATGAGAGACGAGCGGGTAGCAGGACGAGCAGGTAGCAGGACAAGCAGGTGGCAGGACGAGCAGGTGGCAGGACGAGCGGGTGGCAGGATGAGCAGGTGGCAGGACGAGCGGGTAGCAGGACAAGCAGGTGGCAGGACGAGCGGGTAGCAGGACGAGCAGGTGGCAGGACGAGCAGGTGGCTGGACGAGCAGGACAAGCAGGTAGCAGGACAAGCAGGTAGCTGGACGAGCAGGTGGCAGGACGAGCAGGTGGCAGGACGAGCGGGTGGCAGGACGAGCAGGACAAGCAGGTAGCAGGACAAGCAGGTAGCAGGACGAGCAGGTGGCAGGACGAGCGGGTAGCAGGACGAGCAGGTGGCTGGACGAGCAGGTGGCAGGACGAGCAGGACAAGCAGGTAGCAGGACAAGCAGGTGGCTGGACGAGCAGGTGGCAGGACGAGCGGGTGGCAGGACGAGCGGGGTAGCAGGACGAGCAGGACAAGCAGGTAGCAGGACGAGCAGGTGGCAGGACGAGCAGGTGGCAGGACGAGCGGGTGGCAGGACGAGCGGGTAGCAGGACGAGCAGGACAAGCAGGTAGCAGGACGAGCAGGTGGCAGGACGAGCAGGTAGCAGGACGAGCAGGTAGCAGGACGAGCAGGTAGCAGGACGAGCAGGTAGCAGGACGAGCAGGTGGCAGGACGAGCAGGTGGCAGGACGAGCGGGTGGCAGGACAAGCAGGTAGCAGGACGAGCAGGTGGCTGGACAAGCAGGTAGCAGGACGAGCGGGTGGCAGGACAAGCAGGTAGCAGGACGAGCAGGACAAGCAGGTAGCAGGACGAGCAGGACAAGCAGGTAGCAGGACGAGCAGGTAGCAGGACGAGCAGTGTTGTTCCTCAGTTAGACCACCTCACGGGTGGACTAATACAGTGCTTAGGCTTTTTAAATATGAGGAAGGCGAGCACTTGGCTGTTATAAATCACCCAATCATGTGTCACATTCCATCATGATGGGATAGTGTCCTTGTTTTTCCCCACACAGTGTTTGAGGTTTCCATGAATATCATTATAAGCTTCCTGCTTTCGCCAGTCTGTGTTAAAAGTCAAAGATGGTTAATGGTTAGAGATTTTCTGGTATGATTTGTTTTTGAACAAACACGGCCTCATTGAGTGTGTGGGAAGAATGATTGTCAGGAAAGGGAGAGAGATCCAGGAGAAGGACAACATGTTTTCTGTCATTTTAATGCACCCCAGCCATCATCACCCAAGGTATGATTCATCACAGTGTCACCATGTGAAATGAGCCCGGACGGTGAACAGAGGAGAAGAAAATGCCCTCGCGTCCATCACCCTGACACTCTCCCTCATAGAATAGGAAGACAGACGAACAGGAGGGGGCAGAAGCCCAGCCTGGAGTTTTTGTTATTTCTTCTTCTTTTTATTTCTGCCTCCTAGAGGGCATGGTGGGTTTCGAGGGTGTCATCATCTTCCTCTCTCTCTATCTCTCTCTCCACTCTCTCTCTCCACTCTCTCTCCGACGGTCTCTGAAACCCTGGAGTGTTGTCTGATGAGGAGGCGTGGCCTCTCCTCGTCTGGGGGAGGTCACGGCAGGCCCTGCCGTCTCTGCTGGAGCGCTCCAGGGTTCCTCCTCTGCTGAGGTGCGTTGGTGGAGCCTTTCTCCCTGCTCGGCTCTCCGCTCCACCTCCGGCTGGCAGCGCTGCCTGCGGGGGAGGAGGCAGCACGGTGGAGGAGGGCTGAAAGGAAACTCCAGATCCTCTGCATACAAGGGCTCGCCCCGCTCTATTCAGCCTGGCTTTCGGCCTCTCCTTCATGTAAACTTGAAAGCGGAGCTTCAATGTGAGGCCTTGCTTCACAGAGAGTCACTGGGGACTGTGGCATAGAGAGGGGATGAGTCATCTAAGTCAAACTTTTGGGGGGTGGGTGGGGGGGAATCACGACTTTCTCCACCTCTGTTTATCTACTGTACACTTGACGGCGCCTGTGAAGTAATAACTTCATATCCAAACAGTCTGTGTATGTTCACAACATTGGAGGGGGAAATGAATTACCTTGGCTAGCCAGCTGTGCAGCCCTAGCAGCATCCTGCCCTCCAGAGAGCGTGCAGGTGTGTCTACAGAGCGTGCCATCAAGTGCGTCTAGCTGAGATCCAGACCATCAGGTGTGTCTAGCTGAGATCCAGACCATCAGGTGTGTCTAGCTGAGATCCAGACCAGACCATCAGGTGTGTCTAGCTGAGATCCAGACCAGACCATCAGGTGTGTCTAGCTGAGATCCAGACCAGACCATCAGGTGTGTCTAGATGAGATCCAGACCATCAGGTGTGTCTAGCTGAGATCCAGACCAGACCATCAGGAGCGTCTAGCTGAGATCCAGACCAGACCATCAGGTGCGTCTAGCTGAGATCCAGACCAGACCAACAGGTGCGTCTAGCTGAGATCCAGACCATCAGGTGCGTCTAGCTGAGATCCAGACCATCAGGTGTGTCTAGCTGAGATCCAGACCAGACCATCAAGTGCGTCTAGCTGAGATCCAGACCATCAGGCGCGTCTAGATGAGATCCAGACCAGACCATCAGGTGCGTCTAGCCGAGATCCAGACCAGACCATCAGGTGCGTCTAGATGAGATCCAGACCATTAGGTGCGTCTAGCTGAGATCCAGACCAGACCATCAGGTGCGTCTAGCTGAGATCCAGACCAGACCATCAGGTGCGTCTAGCTGAGATCCAGACCATCAGGTGCGTCTAGCTGAGATCCAGACCATCAGGTGCGTCTAGATGAGATCCAGACCAGACCATCAGGTGCGTCTAGCTGAGATCCAGACCAGACGATGCCTCTCGTGTCCTCCAGTAGAGAGCACGCCACGCAGATTCATCCGCACCCAGACGCCTGCTGACAGCTTCCTAATCTCCCTGCCTGACTTCCGAGTGCCACACCTTCCCTAGTGTTTCTGCTTTGTGGATTTTTCCGTGGCGGCCGAAATTTAGCCATGGCGGGCCGCCACGGAAAAATCCATCAGAAATAGGGCTGTACAAAATTTTAGGCCGTCTATCAGCAGTGATTGTTAGAGTACATGTTGGAGGATAGCACGGACACTCGCTTCACAGCGCAGTTGAGATTGCGTGTGTGCGTCCTTGAGAACTGTAGAGCGAAGTCGTATAACTTATGTTGTCAGTTAATTTAAGCCTGTTATTGTTTTTAGTCTATAGTTTTTGCTAATTTAAATTAAGTAAACTGGTGATTTTCGTTGTTTATAAGCTATTCTTCCCCTGCTAGCGAAGTTGCACATGTCGATTCGATAGCAATTGCTGCCCTTGCTCACGTTTGTATTTTAGGTGCATTATTATGCTGAAGTAGTTTATTAGCTACAGAATGCTTAGCCTATCTAGATCAAATGAAGCAGACAGTGTACATTTTTCCGAGTGGCCCCTTAATCGATAGGCTAGGCCACTGCATTTACAATAAGTTGTTACGTCAATTATTAATTGGCAGCGATTATGCCATTTAGAACTTAGTTTAACCTTACAGTCATAAACTGTCATTAAATAGTCTAACTAGGGGAAATAGGACAAAAATATGTGCAACAATAACATCAGCTATTAGACTATTACATCAACCTGCTCCGAATTATGCTAAAAAAGATCCTAGAGGAAACACTGTTCCCTCTGAAGTCTCTGTCTCCTAGCTACAGACGCCGGACGACCAGACCGAAAGTCAGATGGGGCCGGAGGTATAAGAGTCTCTTCAGACATGACTGGTGTTTCTCTGAGTGGAAATGACTGGTGTTTCTCTGAGTGGAAATGACTGGTGTTTCTCTGAGTGGAAATGACTGGTGTTTCTCTGAGTGGAAATGACTGGCTGAGCGCAGATGACTGTGTCTCCGCTGAAAGTCTTCGTCCCACCTTGCTGCCCCTGGTTGTTTGTTTCGCTCAGCTCACTGGCTGTGTTACCTGATCTTTTCCTTCAAACTGATGCGCTTGTGCTTACTCTGTGGGCCAGTGCCATTTCCTGCCAGCTAAACAAGTTACTGCTGATGCTTAAGCACTTAAGGCGCAGGTAGAGAACCCCGGCAGGGTAATGGTTTGACAGAATAGGTTTGAGAAAGGGCCGAAAAGGATTCTTTGACCTTCATGACTTCTTATGATGACATGGGTATATAGTTATTTGAACAGGATTTATCCTTCTCTGAGTCATTCTTGCTGCCTCCAATTTACACGTGGCATTTGAGGAGATTATTTTACCAGCCATGTTTGATACTGACACCTGTGATGACATTTTGAGTGCGTCGTTTTGAACAAGATCGAAATACAAAAAAATAGGGTTCAAAACAATCACTCCATTTCAGTTTGACATCACTTTAGAGTAACGTATGCTTGCAAGTGCTCTGTGCAAGGCTGCGTCTTTAGTTTTCAGTGTTTTTCTCTTGACTGGCATTTGGTAGGTGGTAGCCCCTGACGTTAATCCCTCCTGCTAATTGCTGTTCCGTGCCTGCCTGCTCTGTCAGTCCCTCGGTCTAGCCTGGGGGGCCGTCGCTCTCCCCTGGCAGCTGTGGAACAGGTGGCTGGCTGGCAGGCTGGGTCAGACAGCCCCTCAGAGGGCCACATAGCCCCCCAGGGCCCCCAGGGCTCCCAGGGCCCCCAGGGCCCCCACAGCTTCAGGGCATCACTGGTACAACCAGACTCACCCAAAGTGACTTGCAGTCATCCCTACGGCAAAGACGCAAGACAGAAATACGTCACGGATAGCTCGAATGGGGGCTTCAACTCAAAAGTTCTGCTCAGATCTTATTCATCCGTTTGAACGAGTCACGGTGTGCACGAGGCATTGTCGTTTGAACGAGTCACGGTGTGCATGAGGCGTTGTCTGAAGAGCATGGCTGCTTCACATTCTGTTCTTGACTGAAACTCGGCACACAGCGTCGATGGAGGCTGCCTACCTAGCTGCTTTTGATAGTCTGCTCCCTATCTCAGTACACAGAAGCCAGACACTCATTGTGCCTCTAGCACACTGCACATAATAGAATATGGCTTTTTAATATATGGTCATTGTGTGAAAAAGTCTAGACGCAATTTTATTTTATGAACCAGCAAGGCCAGGTCAACTGACAACACTTTGTCCTTCGATGGTGAGAGCGAGGTGGAACAGTGCAGGGTTAATGGCTCTCTGAATGCTCTCCTGGTGACCTGAACACAGTCCTCCTGTCAACATCCACATGATGAAGTCTAATACATCTGGACCTAGTCTGAAATGAAAGCAACTCTTCTGTCCTCCATCTTTGCAGGGCCTGGCTGGCATCTCCTTCCTGATAGGGCTCAGGCTTTCAGTTCCCATCAGGAACATCCGTCTTGCGGTCTGTGGTAATGGAGGATGAGATTCTTCCTGTTCGCTCAGATCGTGCTGCTTCAGTCTGTTACCTGAGGTGTCATATTATGAGCATCGATGTTCCAGCAGAGCAATAGTCTCAGACGTGACGGCTCCAGGGCTAATGATCATGATTGATTAGTGGCAACAGATATAAGTCTTTCACACAGTCTGGTAGATTTCTCCTGTTCCCTGTTTTAAATGCTATAATGACTGAAGTGACCACACTGTAGCCTGGGTTGTCTTATTGAGCTTCCCTCTCTGTGATGCAGTACCAGATGCTCTGCAGTTTACACTAAGGTTACATTAACCACCATGTCAATACATAGCAATACCTCTATATAGATATAGATATATATATCTATAGATATATATATATATATATATATATATATATATATATAGATATATATATATATATATATATATATATATATATATATATATATATATATATATATATATATATATATATATATATATATACACACACGAGTCACAGTGATGGGGACCGAAAGCCTGAGCCCTATCAGGGAGGACATGCCAGCCAGGTCCTGCAGAAATGGAGGACAGAAGATATTCCTTCATTTCAGACTAGGTCCAGATGTATTGTACCTATTTAATCCAACGCTTATCTCTCATATCGTAGCTATGGGATGTCAGATATAAATGCCAAAGTATCCCCAGCCCAGACTATTGTCCTTGTGTCGTCCTGCATGTCTCTGCTCCTAAGCCGGACTGATGAAATCTCTCCTGTGGTGTTTTTCAGCTCCTGGAAGGCAGCTTCACCTCCCAGGTCAGCCATGAGGTGGACGGCCTCATCTTCCAGCCGTGTGGGGTGAGTCTGTCTTCAGCTGTCACTTGGTTCTCCATACCGTCCGTCTCCACGGGCAACAAGCTTTTCATTCACCCACCCTCCAGCTACACGGCTGCATGACAGAACACTGCTAACTCCCCATGTCAACGTCACCTCCACCCCAGGCAGAGTGTTGGGGGCCAGGTTACAGACCTGCTCCCAGCACGCTTGACCCAGCACAGGTTAGGGTTAAAGCAGGACCAGGTCTGTAACAGGCTGCTGGGAGCAGGACCAGGTCTGTAACAGGCTGCTGGGAGCAGGACCAGGTCTGTAACAGGCTGCAGGACCAGGTCTGTAACAGGCTGCTGAGAGCAGGACCAGGTCTGTAACAGGCTGCAGGACCAGGTCTGTAACAGGCTGCTGGGAGCAGGACCAGGTCTGTAACAGGCTGCTGGGAGCAGGACCAGGTCTGTAACAGGCTGCAGGACCAGGTCTGTAACAGGCTGCTGGGAGCAGGACCGGGTCTGTAACAGGCTGCTGGGAGCAGGACCAGGTCTGTAACAGGCTGCTGGGAGCAGGACCAGGTCTGTAACAGGCTGCTGAGAGCAGGACCAGGTCTGTAACAGGCTGCTGGGAGCAGGACCAGGTCTGTAACAGGCTGCAGGACCAGGTCTGTAACAGGCTGCTGAGAGCAGGACCAGGTCTGTAACAGGCTGCTGGGAGCAGGCCCAGTGCAGCAGGATGGTGTGGAGAAGGTTACTCTTATTCATGGTTTTTAATCCAAGGACACACTGTGCACCATTTCCCCCAACTGCCTCCTTTATAAGTGGAATTGAGATGGGTTTCTCCTCTTCTCTCCCTCTCTTTCTTTCTCTCTCTCACTCTCACTCTCTCTCACTCTCTCTCTCTCTCTCTCTCTCTCTCTCTCTCTCTCTCTCTCTCTCTCTCTCTCTGTCTCTCTCTCAGCACAGCAGGAGCCTGTCTTTCCCTACATAGTCAATTCATTTTGATACCCTTTTCTGAGAGATGGATACAAATCCGAACATGTCCTCTCTGGCGTAGCGAAGCGATCGAGGGATCGTAAACAATGCGCCCACCTGCTGTCATCCAGGCTGATCAGGCCCACCTCAGCAGAGCGTGATCATCTCTCTCTCCCTCCACAGCAGCTCCTCCTGCAGGAGCAGCTTACGGGTCCTGTCTGCCGCAGCAGAGGACTCTGATCTCATGACAAAACTTCCATCCAGCTCAACTCAATCATTTCAGTTTGGCCAGGGGCTAGGCCTTACAAACACGGGATGTATTTAGTTCCTGGTTTTTAACCTTTGCTGCTTTTACTTCTGTGATTGGGCACAGGGCTCCCGGAGCCTGCTGGTTGTCTAGCTGTGGTGATGCGGTTTGAGAAAGAAGAAGCTCCACGCCAGCTTCCTGTAGAGGAGGTTTAACCTTTCTCCTGACCTCAGGAGGGTTCCACCTGCCCTTCCCTTGTCTTTGTGACATTACTTGTTTACCAATGGGAGCACTGTCCAGTTTTTCCCCAATACGGCCATGTTTGATGATATCGATTTCATATCTGGAGTCGTCCTGCTGAACCCCATGGTGTAGCAGCGAAGATATCGATCGTTTCATAAGTAGCCAGACCAGGAGATGGAACTATTTGACAAAGACCTCGATCAATCAGCCCCCCTGGTGTGGCAGAAATGCAATCTGACCAGCTTGTTAGAAGCCAGCTGCTGGCCATGTTGCCATGGCGCAGTTCAGCCCTGATGGAACGCACGGCCACAAGGAAAGCATCCTAGCAACGGCAGCATCCTAGCAATGTCAGCATCCTAGCAACGGCAGCCGCACTTTCGTGGCACCAAGCTCTTTTTATTAAAGCTGCAACTTTGATATCGCTACACGTTCGGGTCCTCTTTGCCGTTGTAAGGCGCCAGTTATTTAAGGACGTTTGTTTGGAAGCTGAAGCCCAGCGCCACTGTTGCTAAAGCACGTTCTATCTGCAGACTCTTGGCCGTAAATGCTTTTGTTTTTCTGTTGCTGAAATTTCAGTTATAATTACAGAGGCTGTGAAAGCTCAGATGCTGTTTAGCTTCAGCCCCCAGAGGGGCCCTGGAATGAGATTAGGCAGGGTTATAGCTTCACTCCACTGAAACCCAAATGCCCTGTCACTGGCTCTTCCAACAGGCATCTATTTCAGTGTAGCTAATTGATGCGTCATTTCTGTTATTAATATCACAACGCATAACTGGCCTCTGTTTTTAGCATACTGTTGCTACCCCACATAACAATCTCACTGTTGTCAGATGTTTTTGACAGTTCCAGCTTTGGGGACGCTCCCTGGTTCCTGGAAGAGGTTCATGGTTGGCTCTGATGATGCGTACATTTCACGCAAGGGAGGAGAAGAGTTTGGCTGAGAACACTAATTAAATTGCAGATTTTGTTGTTTGTTTCATCTGTTCTTCATGCTGAAGGGGGAGCAGATTATGACAGTGCAAAGTGTTCATGTATGAAAAAGGGCTCTAGATTAGATTCCACTTTATTCATCATTGAACAAGTACAGTACAATGAAATGCAGTTGGCATCAGATCTGAAGTGACAATATGTATATTTTTTGTTTTTTGTTTGTTTTTTACTGGGTGTCTTTTTGGTAACATAGTGGGGAGTCTGGGCACACAGTGTTCCATATGTGGAGTCAGGTGGCTGAGCGGTTAGGGAATCGGGCTAGTAATCAGAAGGTTGCTGGTTCGATTCCCACCCAACTACCTGGGCAAGGCACTTCACCCTACTTGCCTCGGAGGGAATGTCCCTGTACTTACTGTAACCCTCAGCGGGGTGTAGGAACAGGTTCAGAGACCAGAAGAACAGGGCGAGAGAGAGAGAGATTGGCCCATGGTTTATACAGCTCTATATGAATCCCTCACCCCAGAGTTGAACCCTGGTTTTAACAGAGACTGACCTTTTCTCCAATGCAGACTTGTCGGTTCACACGTCACGTGTCCTGCTTCCAAGCATGTGGGGTTCCACTTCAGCAGAAGCATGTCAGCAACAGCAGGAGGCAGCTATTGTATCCAGTAGACCCTGGGCGTCGCCCTCTCCCACCTACAGCCCAACCCCCCCGCCCCCCTCCACATCCCAGAGCCAGTGTTGGTTCTCCCTATCATGACATCTCCCCAGCTCTGCATCACTTACCTTCATCCCTCCACTGGTGAAGCAGAGCCACCCCTCCCCCACCCCACATGCCCCTCTCTTATCGGTGGAACCAGGACGTGTCTAGGGACTTCAGCTCCCTGCCCCCCTCCCCCTCTTATCTGGGTTTGCTCCGAGCCACTTCCAAGCTGATGGCCCCTGTCTGCCTGTGCTCATGTATCCCACCCCGGGGCCCAGGGGCTGGCAGAGGGCCCAGGGGCAGGCAGAGGGCCCAACACCACCAGCTTAGCCCGTCTCCATCACCGACACACGTCTCCTGGGAACACGGGCAGGTGAGGCCTTTATAGGCGGGTCCCTGGTCTCTTATTCCTAAACTGATCATAGTGAACATACTGGAGTGGCTTCTTCCAAGAAGCACAGTGATGTCTGATCACTAGAGCTGCAGAATAAGCCTTCTGAGCTGTTGTTTGAAACCAGCTGTATAAAGGATATTAAAGGCAGGATCGGTCAGTTCTGCCAACCTAGCGATTTTGGGTTGAGTTTATAAAGGATTCACACCTACATATCTCACTCTCTACCATCAAAGCCACTCCCCAAAAAACACTTTTCTTTCCATTTTCCCTGCATTAGTACTGTGTGTGTCTGTGGATGATGTGTACAGATGTCTGTCTCTGTAGAGCAGTCTCAGTGCAGTGTTCCATGTGAGAGAGAGGGGGACAGACGGAGGGAATCCTGTCCCTGGCCGATGCTTTCCTCCCAGCCTGTCTCCCCTGAGCTCCCAGGAGGTTCCTGCACCACCACCCTGCTTCCTCCTAAAGACCCAGCCCAGGAGCGCTGCTCTTCTTTAATGACTTTAATTTGTTTTCAGGCATCTGTGAAGCTGCTTTTAAGGACGGCTGAGATCGGGTTTAAACTTTAAAGTTCTACTAAGCTGAGAAATCTCAATTAGCTTGAGTCAAAGCGATGGGAAGGCGGTAGTAAATAGATGTTTAGTTTTAAGGACACAGCTCTTGGCTTTGGAGGTTAATTAGGAGCTTTCAATCAAAGCAGTGTGAACAGGATAGAAAAGACTGGACTAGAATGGCCTCCCAAACCTCTGATCCCTTCTAGACAGTGCTGTAGAAAACACAAACAGAAAATAATTCCATTCAAATCATATTTCACCTTCTCAGCCGTCGACCATAAGCAATAAATCTTTCTTTGTTGAATGTAAGTTGGGTGGGACAGGCTTGAGATAAAGGGATTGTTAAAGCGAGTGCTTGGATGCAGGTCGTGTGATGTGTGGTAGTGCTCAGCAGAGCAGTGGTCTGTGGTCTCCTGACCTGGGTCACTTATCTCTCCTCACACATTGTGTCCTCAGGAAATGCGTCTTTGTGTGGGGGGGTATAAAAGTAAAACTGAACATTAATAACTGAACACAACGTCATTGCCGCAGATGGCTGGATGGAGAATGGGCCAATTCTCCAGATGGTAATCTTGAACAGGGTGTACCAAAAATCTGCAAGAATCCCTCTCTCCTCACCATTTTTTCAGGCTCTTTCAGTTTCGAGGGGAAAATTGTCTGTAAAGTCATAATAGACTTGGTTCTGGTAGACTTCTAATCTGGTACTATCGAGTGTAATGATATTAATTCCCCCATCCTACTTTTGTGAAAGCTCCCATGGTAATTGATGCCAGTCAGTTCAGATGGATAATCTTCATTTCACCTCAGCCCTGCATGGTCTTCATTATGTGTTTGTGTGTGCGTGTGTGCGTGTGCACAGCCTCTGCCCACAGCCTGTCTCCAGGTTGTCTCTATTCTCTTTCCAGTACTGGCACAGCATGTTCCTACTTGCATCTTTTGTCATATACACACACACGTGGACACACACACAAACACAACGCTGGAGGCCACAGTCACCTCAGGGGATTCAGGGAGTCTGTCTTTAGTCTCTAATCCTCAACACTTAAAGAAGCTTCTGCACAGAGAGCCTTTATTCAAATGAGACTGCCCCTGTAAAAAGCAATATCAAAGAAGTAATATCAAAGGAAATCTGAGCTTATATTTTTGTTTGCGGGTCTGATCCTAAAAGATGTAATAGACGGTGTGTAATCACCGAACAACAACCACTTAGTCACGCAATCGATCATGTGACCACTTACAACGTTCCCGTTCCTACTCTTCGCCCGATCGCAATTCTTCCGTCCGCAAACGTCCCTACAGCGTGCGTCACACTCAGACAAACCTCCGACCCCTGATTGGCTGGGCTCACTTTCTGGACCACCTCATCCCAGAGTGTCACATGACGGGAAGCCTCAGCTGATGTCATCCTGGCAGTGGGAAGACTGATCTTTAGATCGCAGCAGGCTGACAGCAGTACGTAGGCCTCACCCATGCCAGTCCTGCTCGCAGGACCAGATGGCTGCGAGGAGCAGCCAGAAGTCTCTCAAGGCTCCAGTGCTGCTTCCTCCACTGTGCAGCCT
This sequence comes from Hypomesus transpacificus, assembly GCF_021917145.1. Lineage (NCBI taxonomy): Eukaryota > Metazoa > Chordata > Actinopteri > Osmeriformes > Osmeridae > Hypomesus > Hypomesus transpacificus. Next base: position 5,818,119 of record NC_061065.1, on the reverse strand, counting down.
CTTCCTGTTAGACCCTGCCCTGGTCCTCCACTGTGCAGCCTCTTCCTGTTAGACCCTGCCCTGGTCCTCTACTGTACAGCCTCTTCCCTGTTAGACCCTGCCCTGGTCCTCCGCTGTGCAGCCTCTTCCTGTTAGACCCTGCCCTGGTCCTCTACTGTACAGCCTCTTCCCTGTTAGACCCTGCCCTGGTCCTCCGCTGTGCAGCCTCTTCCTGTTAGACCCTGCCCTGGTCCTCTACTGTACAGCCTCTTCCTGTTAGACCCTGCCCTGGTCCTCCACTGTGCAGCCTCTTCCTGTTAGACCCTGCCCTGGTCCTCTACTGTGCAGCCTCTTCCTGTTAGACCCTGCCCTGGTCCTCTACTGTACAGCCTCTTCCCTGTTAGACCCTGCCCTGGTCCTCTACTGTACAGCCTCTTCCTGTTAGACCCTGCCCTGGTCCTCTACTGTGCAGCCTCTTCCTGTTAGACCCTGCCCTGGTCCTCTACTGTACAGCCTCTTCCCTGTTAGACCCTGCCCTGGTCCTCTACTGTACAGCCTCTTCCTGTTAGACCCTGCCCTGGTCCTCTACTGTGCAGCCTCTTCCTGTTAGACCCTGCCCTGGTCCTCCACTGTACAGCCTCTTCCCTGTTAGACCCTGCCCTGGTCCTCCACTGTGCAGCCTCTTCCTGTTAGACCCTGCCCTGGTCCTCCACTGTGCAGCCTCTTCCTGTTAGACCCTGCCCTGGTCCTCCTCTGTGCAGCCTCTTCCTGTTAGACCCTGCCCTGGTCCTCCACTGTACAGCCCCTTCCCTGTTAGACCCTGCCCTGGTCCTCCACTGTGCAGCCTTTTCCTGTTAGACCCTGCCCTGGTCCTCCACTGTACAGCCCCTTCCCTGTTAGACCCTGCCCTGGTCCTCCACTGTGCAGCCTCTTCCTGTTAGACCCTGCCCTGGTCCTCCACATTCTCAGCATTGCAGTTTTATACTGCAGCACAAATACAAAAGACAATAAATAAATAAATAAAAAATATTGAAGAGAGTATTTGTGTTGTAAAATCTCGGGTGCCTTAGACTTTTGCGCAGTGCTGTTTAGCATTGCAGCTTCCAGAAAGTAGAAAAGCTGTGTGAGAGAAATGTTTGCTCGTGTCGAAGGTCTTTTCTTGCACTTCAATAAGACAGACATTGTTTTCTGTGTTTTTCGCCTTGTGTTTTGACATGTCAGAAGACAGAAATGAGAAGCAAGACACTGAAGTGTCTCTGAATCTACTATCCCAAGGTCACCCACGTGTGGAGTGCTGCGACAAGTTTGTTGCCATGGTTGCACGTGGGACACAATTCCCTCTATTGATCAATTTAATCCAGTCATGGATCCAGTGTTGATGAAATTCTCATAAGAAATGTTCCTGTGCATTGTCCTGATAGCTAATAGAGTTTCATCTCATTGGACAAGTTCAGAGATAAGATCATAAATTCTGTGGGTTGTTTGACGTGAAACAACTCTGTTTATTTTATTGTTTCTATAGCTGCACAGTATGAAATCTTGGCAATGAAAGTCGCATGAAACATTCATACCTTTAATGTCCAGATACATTTTCGTGCTCATGTCCATGTTGTGTTGTTTTGGAAGGGGCAGGAGGGTACAGGAGTGTGGAAAGGCAGCACAGCAGCAGGAGGGTACCTGGGACACCAGGTGAGGACAGGGCACGCTGTCTCCTCAGAGGAATGAGGAACCTTGAGGGTTTAGATTGGTTGAGGGGCAGGTCTATGGGCGTATGTGAAGCCCTCTGTGACATGCTTGCGTGGTAAAAGGGCTATACAAATACATTTGATTTGATTATGATTTGACCTTGGCTCCCAAAGAGGTATTCATGTCCCAGAGACACTACCTCTATGGAACAATGTTTCCTCTTTATACACCCACACTAACAAGTATTTATATATTATGTGTACACATATCTCTCTGATGTTCTCAGCGTGGCAGTTCTTTAAGAGAGCCTTGCTCTCAGGCTGTCAGTGCTGAATGGCTGTTGTGAAGGAGAGCGCTGCTTAAGAGCATGTGAAGGTCTCCACCCACGTAGAGGGGCCCGTCAGGGACACATCACAAGCACACGCTGTCCTCTTCTCTCCTCTGTACACCCTGCTACACAAAGTCAGGCTTTCTCTAAACCCAAACCAAACCTTCCTCTGCTCTGCTGCCAGTAGGCTTTCAGGTGTGGGCCACACATGATGCAGACATTTCTGCTCTGGTAAGAGGCAGGGTGTGGGAGCTGTGACAAGCCACCTATCCTTTTCATTCTGCCCCAAGAAATGAGACGTTTTTTGACACCAGTTGAACACATTTACATTTAGCAGATGCTCTTATCCAGAGCGACTTACAGTAAATACAGGGACATTCCCCCCCGAGGACACAACGTCATTTGGCACGGCGGGGAATCGATCCGGCAACCTTCGGATTTCTTGCCCGACTCCCTCACCGCTCAGCCATCTGACTCCGCACACAAAGGAAGAACTTAAGACTGTGCAGTATGTTCCTTGCCTGATTCAAATGAATAATGGCTTTATGGATGCAGAACTTTGACATTACTTTACTTTTTGAAATTTCGATCCAGTTCCGTTCGACTAGTCTAGACCGTGGTATTGATTGTTGATCTCGTCTCTGTAGCGGATATCAGACGTTTCCATCCAATCAACATAGTGCTGGAGGGTGTGTGTGGGTGTGTGTGTGTGTGTGTGTGTGTGTGTGTGGTCCTTGTGATGGAGGCTAGCCCTTCCCCTCAGGGCCCCCTGCAGGACACGGCCATCACAGCCACAATCTCCCTGGAAGGCTGAGTGACCCTAACCTGAATCGACCAGCAGCGCTCTGTAGACAGGGTCTTAGACAGCCTGGCCACCCCGGAGTCCTTCATCTCTCTCGGGTTGACTTGACAGGCGAGCAGCCTGTCAGAGTCTGGACGACAGGGCCTCAGGTGTGTAGAGGGCTGCTGAGTGGAGGCTGCTCCCCTGTGGGGGTAGGGGTGTCAGCTTGGACACTTTATGGACTTTTCCCTTCAGGTAGACGCATGCTGGAAGTTGACAGCCTTGTCAGCATGTCTGCTGTGTCAAAGTGAATGTGCTGTTCATTATCTGGGCTCATGCATGCACTCTACACATTTTCCCACGTTTCACAATTGGATGTTTCACATTCTTCCTGGAAAGAGAATTTATTTTTTTCTTCCCTGCTGTACCTTGTTTGGGACCTTGTGGGGGTGGTTGTGCAAGCAGAAGCATGTCCGTACTGTGCAATAATGTTTTGAAGCGTCTCCTTGAGGTCTTCTAGAAGAATCCGGTTTGTTCCCACAGTCCCCAGGGGCAGAGTTTTGTTACCGAGCAACCATACAGTTCCACCATTGGCTCATCTGATCCTGACTCCTCCCTTTATGGCTTTACATTGCAAATATGCAAATGATGCCCTTTAATGTTGTAATGGCATCTGTCTTTCTGAAGGTCACCATGTTCAGCCTACTGTAGGATCACTTCTAAACGCAAAGTCAGTCGTAACGTAATTACACCCCAAACATTTCAAGAGGAATCTGTGGGAGGAAAACATCAAGGTTGCTTTTTGTCTGCTTCTACACCTGCTGATTCATTCTTACTCTTTGAAAATCTGATCTTATCTTCTTCTTAAATCTGATGTTTTGTACAATGAAATCCCAAATCCACATATGGGAATAACACAGTGATAATACACGATGCTTGATGAAGATAAGCTGTTCTATCAGTTGCTAAGAAACTGATAATATAACCTGATGACATCTCATTTCTGTGTGACAGTAAGGTCCGTGCTCAGGTTGGGGTCTCCTTCCTCAGCCAAGTGCTGATTGGTAAATCACCTCATCAATCAATGAGTCTGTGATGCTCGCCATAGTAACACCATGGAAACAAGGCGAGACTGTCTCCTTCTGTTTGAGGAGTGTGTGTGGGGGGGTGGGGTGGGATTTGAGCTGTTGTCAATCTGGATATTCTGCTGTTGGGTTTGTGTGTGTGTGTGTTAATGCCCCCCTTGTCTCTCCCCTGATGTGTGTGTGTGTGCGCAGAAATACAAGGCAGGGAGATGTGACGACATCCTGAAGTGGAAACCTCCGAGCCACAACTCTGTCGACTTCCGCCTCAAGATCACCAAAGTCGGAGGAGAGGGGTGAGTTAGTTACACTGTTGATACTGATCAACTCTGTTACAGGTGGGGGGTTTGTATAACACCCTCCACAGTGTGACAAATATATAGTATATATATACTAATATATAGTCACTCAACACATCCGACCTTGTGCTTCGTCTGTGTTTGGTTGGGCAGTGGAGGGTCGTATTTATGAACCCTACTCACCCTAACCCTAACCCTTATGAACCCTACTCACCCTAACCCTAACCCTTATGAACCTGCTTTTCACTCACCCTAACCCTAACCCTTATGAACCTGCTTTTCACTCACCCTAACCCTAACCCTTATGAACCTGCTTTTCATCCTATGTTCTCATGAAAGGCAATTCTTGTGTAAGCCACAGCACTTTAAAAAATCCATAAAATTGTGCCACAGGGCCTAATTCAATTCAAACTATGTAATGTTCCCTACAAATTTCTCTTATTGGTGCTACAAGTCAGATAATGAAGAGGGAAGCATTCAGTACTTAATGGTATTTATCCTTCACAAAATACACTCCCTTTTACCTCAAGGCTCTCTTTTCCTAATAATCCTATCAGTGAAAATAGACCCAATTAATTTTGCTCTTTGTAAATATCGTGGCTTTTTCTCAAAAAGGTCATCATCATTTGTGTCTTAGTGCCAGTTCCACTTGTGTGCGAGGTGTCGGCACTGCTGTGATGAGAGAGACACTGGGAGCAGTAAACAGATCAATATCTGCAGATATTAACCACACACCATCCTCCACCTCCTGAACAACCACTGTCCCTCTGGCCACCTAGCATTCCACCTCTCAGGCAGGAATTCAACCCCTGTCCCTCTGGCCACCTAGCATTCCACCTCTCAGGCAGGGATTCAACCCCAGTCCCTCTGGCCACCTAGCATTCCACCTCTCAGGCAGGGATTCAACCACTGTCCCTCTGGCCACCCAGCATTCCACCTCTCAGGCAGGGATTCAACCCCTGTCCCTCTGGCCACCTAGCATTCCACCTCTTAGGCAGGAATTCAACCACTGTCCCTCTGGCCACCCAGCATTCCACCTCTCAGGCAGGGATTCAACCCCTGTCCCTCTGGCCACCTAGCATTCCACCTCTTAGGCAGGGATTCAACCACTGTCCCTCTGGCCACCCAGCATTCCACCTCTCAGGCAGGGATTCAACCCCTGTCCCTCTGGCCACCCAGCATTCCACCTCTCAGGCAGGGATTCAACCACTGTCCCTCTGGCCACCCAGCATTCCACCTCTCAGGCAGGGATTCAACCCCTGTCCCTCTGGCCACCTAGCATTCCACCTCTTAGGCAGGGATTCAACCACTGTCCCTCTTGCCACCCAGCATTCCACCTCTCAGGCAGGGATTCAACCCCTGTCCCTCTGGCCACCTAGCATTCCACCTCTTAGGCAGGGATTCAACCACTGTCCCTCTGGCCACCTAGCATTCCACCTCTCAGGCAGGGATTCAACCCCTGTCCCTCTGGCCACCTAGCATTCCACCTCTCAGGCAGGGATTCAACCACTGTCCCTCTGGCCACCTAGCATTCCACCTCTCAGGCAGGGATTCAACCACTGTCCCTCTGGCCACCTAGCATTCCACCTCTCAGGCAGGGATTCAACCCCTGTCCCTCTGGCCACCTAGCATTCCACCTCTCAGGCAGGGATTCAACCCCTGTCCCTCTGGCCACCTAGCATTCCACCTCTCAGGCAGGGATTCAACCACTGTCCCTCTGGCCACCCAGCATTCCACCTCTCAGGCAGGGATTCAACCCCTGTCCCTCTGGCCACCTAGCATTCCACCTCTCAGGCAGGGATTCAACCACTGTCCCTCTGGCCACCCAGCATTCCACCTCTCAGGCAGGGATTCAACCCCTGTCCCTCTGGCCACCTAGCATTCCACCTCTCAGGCAGGGATTCAACCCCTGTCCCTCTGGCCACCTAGCATTCCACCTCTCAGGCAGGGATTCAACCACTGTCCCTCTGGCCACCCAGCATTCCACCTCTCAGGCAGGGATTCAACCCCTGTCCCTCTGGCCACCCAGCATTCCACCTCTCAGGCAGGGATTCAACCACTGTCCCTCTGGCCACCCAGCATTCCACCTCTCAGGCAGGGATTCAACCCCTGTCCCTCTGGCCACCTAGCATTCCACCTCTCAGGCAGGGATTCAACCACTGTCCCTCTGGCCACCTAGCATTCCACCTCTCAGGCAGGGATTCAACCACTGTCCCTCTGGCCACCTAGCATTCCACCTCTTAGGCAGGGATTCAACCACTGTCCCTCTGGCCACCTAGCATTCCACCTCTCAGGCAGGGATTCAACCACTGTCCCTCTGGCCACCTAGCATTCCACCTCTCAGGCAGGGATTCAACCACTGTCCCTCTGGCCACCTAGCATTCCACCTCTCAGGCAGGGATTCAACCACTGTCCCTCTGGCCACCTAGCATTCCACCTCTCAGGCAGGGATTCAACCCCTGTCCCTCTGGCCACCTAGCATTCCACCTCTCAGGCAGGGATTCAACCCCTGTCCCTCTGGCCACCCAGCATTCCACCTCTCAGGCATGGATTCAACCCCTGTCCCTCTGGCCACCCAGCATTCCACCTCTCA